>NW_026893634.1:0-300000 GCF_032452875.1 Bos javanicus
GGATCAGTGCATGATAGCCACATGATCAGTGCATGATCAGTCACGTGATCAGTGCATTCAGTCACGTGATCAGTGCATGATAGTCATGTGATCAGTGCATGATCAGTCACGTATCAGTGCCCTCTGCGATAGCCACGCGTGATCAGCCACGTGATCAGTGCATGATCAGTCATGTGATCATGTATGATCAGCCACGTGATCAGTGCATGATATCACGTGATGTGCATGATCAGTCACGTGATCAGTGCATGATAGCTACGTGATCAGTGCATGATCAGCCACGTGATCAGTGCATGATAGCCACGTGATCAGTGCATGATCAGTCACGTGATCAGTGCATGATCAGCCATGTGATCAGCAGATGGCAGCTACGTGATCATGCATGATCAGCCACGTGATCAGTGCATGATAGCCACGTGATCAGTGCATGATCAGTCACGTGATCAGTGCATGATCAGTCACGTGATCAGTGCATGATCAGTCACGTGATCAGTGCATGATCAGTCACGTGATCAGTGCATGATCAGCCACGTGATCAGTGCATGATCAGGCACGTGATCAGTGCATGATCAGCCACGTGATCAGTGCATGATCAGCCACGTGATCAGTGCATGATCAGTCACGTGATCAGTGCATGATCAGTCACGTGATCAGTGCATGATCAGCCACGTGATCAGTGCATGATCAGCCACGTGATCAGTGCATGATCAATTACGTGATCAGTGCATGATCAGTCACGTGATCAGTACAGCTACGTGATCATTGCATGATCAGCCACGTGATCAGTGCATGATAGCCACGTGATCAGTGCATGATCAGCCACGTGATCAGTGCATGATCAGTCACGTGATACGTGCATGATCAGCCACGTGATCAGTGCATGATAGCCACGTGATCAGTGCATGATCAGCCACGTGATCAGTGCATGATCAGCCACGTGATCAGTGCATGATCAGCCACGTGATCAGTGCATGATTCCACGTGATCAGTGCATGATCAGCCACGTGATCAGTGCATGATCAGTCACGTGATCAGTGCATGATCAGCCACGTGATCAGTGCATGATCAGCCACGTGATCAGTGCATGATCAACACGTGATCAGTGCATGATCAGTCACGTGACCAGTACATGGTCAGCTACGTGATCAGTGCATGATCAGCCACGTGATCAGTGCATGATAGCCACGTGATCAGTGCATGATCAGTCACGTGAACAGTGCATGATCATTTACGTGATCTGTGCATGATCAGTCACGTGACCAGTATATGGTAGCTACGTGATCATTCCATGACAGCCACGTGAGCAGTGCATGATAGCCACGTGATGTGCATGATCAGTTACGTGAGCAGTATGATCAGCCACGTGATCAGTGCATGAGTGCCACGTGATCAGTGCATGATATGTCACGTGACAGTGTGTGATCAGCCACGTGAACAGTGCATGTTCAGCCACGTGATCAGTGCATGATAGCCACGTGATCAGTGCATGATCAGTTACGTGATCAGTGTATGATCAGCCACGTGATCAGTGCATGGTCAGACACGTGAACAGTGTATGATCAGCCACGTGATCAGTGCATGATATCCAAGTGATCGGTGCATGATCATCACGTGATCAGTGTATGATCAGCCACGTGAACAGTGCATGCTCAGTCACGTGATCAGGGCTGCTGAGCTGCGTGATTACTGTCTGCTCATCTGCTTGACAATTGCCAGCTGAGCTGCACGATTCCTGCCTGTCATCTGCTTGACAATTGCCAGCTGTGCTGCGTAATTCCTGCCTGCTCAGCTGCTTGATTATTGCCAGCTGAGCAGCATGATTCCTCACAGCTGAGTTCCATGATTACCTGCTGACTGTTTGATTCGTGCCTACTCAGCTCTTTGTTTATTGCTCCAGAGGCACATGATCAGTGTATGATAGCAAACATGATCAGCGCATGATCAGTCACATGATCAGCGCCATTAAGTCACGTGATCACTACATGATAGTCATGTGATCAGTCCATGCTCAGTCACGGTATCAGTGCATGATCAGCCACGTGATCAGTGCATGATCAGCCACGTGATCAGTGCATGATAGCCACGTGATCAGTGCATGATCAGTCACGTGATCAGTGCATGATCAGGCACGTGATCAGTGCATGATCAGCCACGTGATCAGTGCATGATAGCCACGTGATCAGTGCATGATCAGTCACCTGATGGGTGTATGATCAGTCACGTGACCAGTACATGGTAGCTACATGATCAGTGCATGATCAGCCACGTGATCAGTGCATGATAGCCACGTGATCAGTGCATGATCAGCCACGTGATCAGTGCATGATCAGTCACGTGATCAGTGCATGATCAGTCACGTGACCAGTACATGTAGCTACGTGATCATTGCATGATCAGCCACGTGATCAGTGCATGATAGCCACGTGATCAGTGCATGATCAGCCACGTGATCAGTGCATGATCAGTCACGTGATAGTGGTGATCAGCCACGTGATCAGTGCATGATAGCCACGTGATCAGTGCATGACAGCCACGTGATCAGTGCATGAGAGCCATGATCAGTGCATGATCAGTCACGTGATCATGTGTGATCAGCCACGTGATCAGTGCATGATCAGCCACGTGATCAGTGCATGATCAGTCACGTGATCAGCATGGTTCAGTACGTGATCATTGCATGATCAGCCACGTGAGCAGTGCATGATAGCCACGTGATCAGTGCATGATCAGTCACGTGATCAGTACATGATCAGTCACGTGAACAGTGCATGATCGTTTACGTGATCTGTGCATGATCAGTCACGCACCAGTATATGGTAGCATGATCATTCCATGACGAGCCACGTGAGCAGTGCATGATAGCCACGTGATGTGTGCATGATCATACGTGAGCAGAGTATGATCAGCCACGTGATCAGTGCATGAGTGTCACGTGATCAGTGCATGTCACGTGACAGGTGTGTGATCAGCCACGTGAACAGTGCATGTTCAGCCACGTGATCAGTGCATGATAGCCACGTGATCAGTGCATGATCAGTTACGTGAGCAGTGTGATCAGCCACGTGATCAGTGCATGGTCGGACACGTGAACAGTGTATGATCAGCCACGTGATCAGTGCATGATATCCAAGTGATCAGTGCATGATCATCACGTGATCAGTGTATGATCAGCCACGTGAACAGTGCATGCTCAGTCACGTGATCTGGGCCTGCTGAGCTGCGTGATTACTGTCTGCTCATCTGCTTGACAATTGCCAGCTGAGCTGCACGATTCCTGCCTGTCATCTGCTTGACAATTGCCAGCTGTGCTGCGTAATTCCTGCCTGCTCAGCTGCTTGATTATTGCCAGCTGAGCAGCATGATTCCTCACAGCTGAGTTCCATGATTATTGCCTGCTGACTGTTTGATTCGTGCCTACTCAGCTCTTTGTTTATTGCCTCCAGAGGCACATGATCAGTGTATGATAGCAAACATGATCAGCGCATGATCAGTCACATGATCAGCGCCGTTAAGTCACGTGATCACTACATGATAGTCATGTGATCAGTCCATGCTCAGTCACGGTATCAGTGCATGATCAGCCACGTGATCAGTGCATGATCAGCCACGTGATCAGTGCATGATAGCCACGTGATCAGTGCATGATCAGTCACGTGATCAGTGCATGACCAGGCACGTGATCAGTGCATGATCAGCCACGTGATCAGTGCATGATAGCCACGTGATCAGTGCATGATCAGTCACCTGATGGGTGTATGATCAGTCACGTGACCGTGCATGGTAGCTACATGATCATTGCATGATCAGCCACGTGAGTAGTGCATGATAGCCACGTGATCAGTGCATGATCAGTCACGTGATCAGTGCATGATCAGTCACGTGATCAGTGCATGATCAGGCACGTGATCAGTGCATGATCAGCCACGTGATCAGTGCATGATAGCCACGTGATCAGTGCATGATCAGTCACGTGATCAGTGCATGATCAGTCAGTGACAGTGATGATCAGCCACGTGATCAGTGCATGATCAGCCACGTGATCAGTGCATGATCAATTACGTGATCAGTGCATGATCAGTCACGTGACCAGTATATGGTAGCTACGTGATCATTCCATGACAGCCACGTGAGCAGTGCATGATAGCCACGTGATCAGTGCATGATCAGTTACGTGAGCAGAGTATGATCAGCCACGTGATCAGTGCATGAGTGCCACGTGATCAGTGCATGATATGTCACGTGACAGTGTATGATCAGCCACGTGAACAGTGCATGTTCAGCCACGTGATCAGTGCATGATAGCCACGTGATCAGTGCATGATCAGTTACGTGAGCAGTGTATGATCAGCCACGTGATCAGTGCATGGTCAGACACGTGAACAGTGTATGATCAGCCACGTGATCAGTGCATGATATCCAAGTGATCAGTGCATGATCATCACGTGATCAGTGTATGATCAGCCACGTGAACAGTGCATGCTCAGTCACGTGATCTGGGCCTGCTGAGCTGCGTGATTACTGTCTGCTCATCTGCTTGACAATTGCCAGCTGAGCTGCACGATTCCTGCCTGTCATCTGCTTGACAATTGCCAGCTGTGTTGCTGCCTTCTGCTTGATTGCCAGCTGAGCAGCATGATTCCTCACAGCTGAGTTCCATGATTATTGCCTGCTGACTGTTTGATTCGTGCCTACTCAGCTCTTTGTTTATTGCCTCCAGAGGCACATGATCAGTGTATGATAGCAAACATGATCAGCATGATCAGTCACATGATCAGCGCCATTAAGTCACGTGATCACTACATGATAGTCATGTGATCAGTCCATGCTCAGTCACGGTATCAGTGCATGATCAGCCACGTGATCAGTGCATGATCTGTCACATGATTAGTGTATGATCATCCACGTGATCAGTGCATGGGCAGTCATGTGATCAGTGCATGATATAGACGTGATCAGTGCATGATCAGTCTCGTGATCAGTGCATGATAGCCACGTGATCAGTGCATGATCAGTCACCTGATGGTGTATGATCATTCACGTGACCTGTACATGGTAGCTACATGATCATTGCATGATCAGCCACGTGAGTAGTGCATGATAGCCACGTGATCAGTGCATGATCAGTCACGTGATCAGTGCATGATCAGTCATGTGACCAGTACATGGTAGCTGCGTGATCATGCATGATCAGCCACGTGATCAGTGCATGATAGCCACGTGATCAGTGCATGATCAGCCACGTGATCAGTGCATGATCAGTCACGTGATCAGTGATCAGCCACGTGATCAGTGCATGACCAGGCACGTGATCAGTGTATGTCCACAAGTGATCAGTGCATGATAGCCACGTGATCAGTGCATGATCAGCCACGTGATCAGTGCATGATCAGTTGCGTGATCAGTGCATGATCAGCCACGTGATCAGTGCATGATCAGCCACGTGATCAGTGCATGATCAATTACGTGATCAGTGCATGATCAGTCACGTGACAGTACATGGTAGCTACGTGATCATTGCATGATCAGCCACGTGATCAGTGCATGATAGCCACGTGATCAGTGCATGATAGCCATGATCAGTGCATGATCAGTCATGTGATAGTGTGTGATCAGCCACGTGATCAGTGCATGATAGCCACGTGATCAGTGCATGATCAGCCACGTGATCAGTGCATGATCAGCCACGTGATCAGTGCATGATCAGTCACGTGATCAGTGCATGATCAGTCACGTGATCAGCATGATCAGCCACGTGATCAGTGCATGATGCGTCACGTGATCAGTGCATGATCAGCCACGTGATCAGTGCATGCTCAGTCACGTGATCAGGGCCTGCTGAGCTGCGTGATTACTGTCTGCTCATCTGCTTGACAATTGCCAGCTGAGCTGCATGATTCCTGCCTGTCATCTGCTTGACAATTGCCACTGTGCTGCGTAATTCCTGCCTGCTCAGCTGCTTGATTATTGCCAGCTGAGCAGCATGATTCCTCACACCTGAGTTCCATGATTATTGCCTGCTGACTGTTTGATTCGTGCCTACTCAGCTCTTTGTTTATTGCCTCCAGAGGCACATGATCAGTGTATGATAGCAAACATGATCAGCGCATGATCAGTCACATGATCAGTGCCATTAAGTCACGTGATCACTACATGATAGTCATGTGATCAGTCCGTCAGTCATGTGTCAGTGCATGATCAGCCACGTGATCAGTGCATGATCAGTCACATGATCAGTGTATGATCATCCACGTGATCAGTGCATGATCAGTCATGTGATCAGTGCATGATATAGACGTGATCAGCATGATCAGCCACGTGATCAGTGCATGATCA
This sequence comes from Bos javanicus, assembly GCF_032452875.1. Lineage (NCBI taxonomy): Eukaryota > Metazoa > Chordata > Mammalia > Artiodactyla > Bovidae > Bos > Bos javanicus. The sequence goes on from NW_026893634.1 coordinate 6,334, forward strand.
GTTGTGTGATCAGCGTGTGATCAGCCACGTGATCAGTGCATGATCAGTCACATGATTAGTGTATGATCAGCCACGTGATCAGCACGGACATCACGTGATCAGTGCATGATATAGACCGCAATGGCGGCCATCAGTCTGATCAGTGCATGATAGCCACGTGATCAGTGCATGATCAGTCACGTGATCAGTGCATGATCAGTCACGTGACCAGTACATGGTGGCTGGGTGATCATTGCATGATCAGCCACGTGATCAGTGCATGATAGCCACGTGATCAGTGCATGATCAGTCACGTGATCAGTGATGATGATCAGCACATGTGATCGTGTATGTCAGCCATGATCAGTGCATGATAGCCACGTGATCAGTGCATGATCAGTCACGTGATCAGTGCATGATCAGCACGTGATCAGTGTGCATGATCAGCCACGTGATCAGTGCATGATCAGCCACGTGATCAGTGCATGATCAGCCACGTGATCAGTGCATGATCAGTCACGTGATCAGTGCATGGTAGCTACGTGATCAGGCATGATCAGCCACGTGATCAGTGCATGATAGCCACGTGATCAGTGCATGATCAGCCACGTGATCAGTGCATGATCAGTCATGGTGACAGTGTGTGATCAGCCACGTGATCAGTGCATGATAGCCACGTGATCAGTGCATGATAGCCACGTGATCAGTGCATGATCAGTCACGTGATCAGTGCATGATCAGCCACGTGATCAGTGCATGATAGCCACGTGATCAGTGCATGATCAGCCACGTGATCAGTGCATGATCAGCCACGTGATCAGTGCATGATCAGCCACGTGATCAGTGCATGATCAGTCACGTGATCAGTGCATGATCAGCCACGTGATCAGTGCATGATCAGTCACGTGATCAGTGCATGATATAGACGCATCAGTGCATGATCAGCCACGTGATCAGTGCATGAGAGCCACGTGATCAGTGCATGATCAGTCACGTGATACATGTGTGATCAGCCACGTGATCAGTGCATTATGAGCCACGTGATCAGTGCATGATCAATTACGTGATCAGTGCATGATCAGTCACGTGACCAGTACATGGTTGCTACGTGATCGTTGCATGATCAGCCACGTGAGAAGAGCATGATAGCCACGTGGTCAGTGCATGATCAGTCACGTGATCAGTACATGATCAGTCACGTGAACAGTGCATGATCAGCTACGTGATCTTTGCATGATCAGTCACGTTACCAGTATATGGTTGCTACGTGATCATTCCATGACGAGCCACATGTGCAGTGCATGATAGCCACGTGATGTGTGCATGAGTTACGTGAGCAGAGTATGATCAGCCACGTGATCAGTGTATGAGTGCCACGTGATCAGTGCATGATATGTCACGTGACAGGTGTGTGATCAGCCACGTGAACAGTGCATGTTCAGCCACGTGATCAGTGCATGATAGCCACGTGATCAGTGCATGATCAGTTACGTGAGCAGTGTATGATCAGCCACGTGATCAGTGCATGGTCAGACACGTGAACAGTGTATGATCAGCCACGTGATCAGTGCATGATATCCAAGTGATCAGTGCATGATCATCACGTGATCAGTGTATTACCAGCCACGTGAACAGTGCATGCTCAGTCACGTGATCTGGGCCTGCTGAGCTTCGTGATTACTATCTGCTCATCTGCTTGACAATTGCCAGCTGAGCTGCACGATTCCTGCCTGTCATCTGCTTGACAATTGCCAGCTGTGCTGCGTAATTCCTGCCTGCTCAGCTGCTTGATTATTGCCAGCTGAGCAGCACGATTCCTCACACTTGTGTTCCATGATTATTGCCTGCTGACTGTTTGATTCGTGCCTACTCAGCTCTTTGTTTATTGCTTCCAGAGGCACATGATCACTGTATGATAGCAAACATGATCAGGGCATAATCAGTCACATGATCAGCGCCATTAAGTCATGTGATCACTACATGATAGTCATGTGATCAGTCCATGCTCAGTCACGGTATCAGTGCATGATCAGCCACGTGATCAGTGCATGATCTGTCACAAGATTAGTGTATGATCATCCACGTGATCAGTGCATGGGCAGTCATGTTATCAGTGCATGATATAGACGTGAACAGTGCATGATCAGTCCCGTGATCATTGCATGATCAGCCACGTGAGTAGTTCATGATCGCCACGTGATCACTGCATGATCAGTCACGTGATCAGTGCATGATCAGTCATGTGACCAGTACATGGTAGCTGCGTGATCATGGCATGATCAGCCACGTGAGCAGTGCATGATAGCCACGTGATCAGTGCATGATCAGGCACGAGATCAGTGCATGATCAGTCACGTGATCAGTGCATGATCAGCCACGTGATTAGTGCATGACCAGGCACGTGATCAGTGTATGTCCAGCCAAGTGATCAGTGCATGATAGCCACGTGATCAGTGCATGAGAGCCACGTGATCAGTGCATAGTCAGTCACGTGATACATGTGTGATCAGCCACGTGATCAGTGCGTGATGAGCCACGTGATCAGTGCAGGATCAATTACATGATCAGTGCATGATCAGTCACGAGACCACTACATGGTTGCTACGTGAACGTTGCATGATCAGCCACGTGAGCAGAGCATGATAGCCACGTGATCAGTGCATTATCAGTTACGTGAGCAGTGTATGATCAGCCACGTGATCAGTGCATGGTCAGACACGTGAACAGTGTATGATCAGCCACGTGATCAGTGCATGATGTCCAAGTGATCAGTGCATGATCATCACGTGATCAGTGTATGATCAGCCACGTGAACAGTGCATGCTCAGTCACGTGATCTGGGCCTGCTGAGCTGCGTGATTACTGTCTGCTCATCTGCTTGACAATTGCCAGCTGAGCTGCACGATTCCTGCCTTTCATCTGCTTGACAATTGCAGCTGAGCTGCACGATTCCTGCCTGTCATCTGCTTGACAATTGCCAGCTGTGCTGCGTAATTCCTGCCTGCTCAGCTGCTTGATTATTGCCAGCTGAGCAGCATGATTCCTCACAGCTGAGTTCCATGATTATTGCCTGCTGACTGTTTGATTCGTGCCTACTCAGCTCTTTGTTTATTGCCTCTAGAGGCACATGATCAGTGTATGATAGCAAACATGATCAGCGCATGATCAGTCACATGATCAGCGCCATTAAGTCACGTGATCACTACATGATAGTCATGTGATCAGTCCATGCTCAGTCACGGTATCAGTGCATGATCAGCCACGTGATCAGTACATGATCTGTCACAAGATTAGTGTATGATCATCCACGTGATCAGTGCACGGGCAGTCATGTGATCAGTGCATTATATAGACGTGAACAGTGCATGATCAGTCTAGTGATCAGTGCATGATAGCCACGTGATCAGTGCATGATCAGTCACCTGATGGGTGTATGATCATTCACGTGACCTGTACATGGTAGCTACATGATCATTGCATGATCAGCCACGTGAGTAGTTCATGATAGCCACGTGATCACTGCATGATCAGTCACGTGATCAGTGCATGATCAGTCATGTGACCAGTACATGGTAGCTGCGTGATCATGCATGATCAGCCACGTGAGCAGTGCATGATAGCCACGTGATCAGTGCATGATCAGACACGAGATCAGTGCATGATCAGTCACGTAATCAGTGCATGATCAGTCATGTGACCAGTACATGGTAGCTGCGTGATCATGCATGATCAGCCACATGAGCAGTGCATGATAGCTACGTGATCAGTGTATGTCCAGCCAAGTGATCAGTGCATGATAGACACGTGATCAGTGCATGATCAGTCACGTGATCAGTGCATGATCAGCCACGTGATCAGTGCATGACCAGGCACGTGATCAGTGTATGTCCAGCCAAGTGATCAGTGCATGATAGACACGTGATCAGTGCATGATCAGTCACATGATCAGTGCATGATCAGTCATGTGATAGGTGTGTGATCAGCCACGTGAACAGTGCATGCTCAGTCACGTGATCAGGGCCTGCTGAGCTGCGTGATTACTGTCTGCTCATCTGCTTGACAATTGCCAGCTGAGCTGCACGATTCCTGCCTGTCAGCTGCTTGACAATTGCCACCTGTGCTGCATAATTCCTGCCTGCTCATCTACTTGATTATTGCCAGCTCAGCAGCATGATTTCTCAGAGGTGAATTACATGATTATAGCCTGCTGACTGATTCCTGCCTACTCAGCTCTATGTTCATTGCCTCCATAGGCACATGATCAGTGTGTGACACCAAACATGATCAGCACATGATCAGTCACATGATCAATGCATGATAAGCCAGGTGATCAGTGCATGATCAATTATGTGATCAGTGCATAATCAGTCATGTGACAAGTACATGGTAGCTGCGTGATCATTGCATGATCAGCCACGTGAGCAGTGCATGATAGCCACGTGATCAGTGCATGATCAGTCACGTGATCTCTGCATGATCAGTCACGTGATCTGTGCATGATCAGTCACGTGATCAGTGCATGATCAATTACCTGATCAGTGCATGATCAGTCACGTGACCAGTGCATGGCAGCTGCGTGATCATTGCATGATCAGCCACGTGATCAGTGCATGATAGCCACGTGATCAGTGCATGATCAGCCACGTGATCAGTGCATGATTAGTCACGTGATACGTGTGTGATCAGCCACGTGATCAGTGCATGTTATCCACGTGATCAGTGCAGGATAGCCACGTGATCACTTCATGATTATTTACGTGATCTGTACATGATCAGTCACGTGATACGAGTGTGATCAGCCACCGGATCAGTGCGGGATGAGCCATGTGATCAGTGCAGGATCAATTCACGTGATCAGTGCATGATCAGTCACATGACCAGTACATGGTAGCCACGTGATCATTGCGTGATCAGCCACGTGATCAGTTCATGATAGCTACGTGATCAGTGCATGATAGCCACATGATCAGTGCATGAGAGCCACGTTATCAGTGCATGATCAGTCACGTGATACATGTGTGATCAGCCACGTGATCAGCGCATGATGAGCCACGTGATCAGTGGAGGATCAATTACGTGATCAGTGCATGATCAGTCACGTGACAAGTACATGGTTGCTACGTGATCATTGCATGATCAGCCACGTGAGCAGTGCATGATAGCCACGTGATCAGTGCATGATCAGTCACGTGATCAGTGCATGATAGTCACTTGATCAGTGCATGATCATCGACGTGATCTGTGCATGATCAGTCACGTGATCAGTACATGGTAGCTACGTGATCATTCCATGACGAGCCACGTGATCAGTGCATGACAGCCACGTGATGTGTGCATGAGTTACGTGATCAGTGTATGATCAGCCACGTGATCAGTGCATGAGTGCCACGTGATCAGTGCATGATAAGTCACGTGATCAGTGTGTGATCAGCCACGTGATCAGTGCATGTTCAGTCACGTGATCAGTGCCTGATAGTCACGTGATCAGTGCCTGATGAGTCACGTGATCAGTGCATGATCAGCCACGTGATCAGTGCCCGATCAGCCACGTCATCAGTGTATGCGCAGTCACGTGATCAGTGCATGATAGCCACGTGATCAGTGCATGATCAGTCACGTGATCTGTGGACTTGATCAGCCACGTGATCAGTGCCTGCAGAGTCACGTGATCAGGGCCTGCTGAGCTGCGTGATTACTGCCGGCTCATCTGCATGACAATTGCCAGCTGAGCTGCGCGATTCCTGTCGGCTCATCTGCTTGACAATTGCCAGCTGAGCTGCGTGATTCCTGCCTGGTCACGTGCTTGATTATTGCCAGTTGAGCAGCATGATTCGTCACTGCTGAGCTCCATGCTTATTGCCTGCTGATTGCGTGGTTCGTGTCTGCTCAGCTCTTTGAGTATTGCCTCCTGAGGTCCCTGTTCGGTCGCCACCTGCCGGGGACCAGCCCCAACTGATCCAGGGTATTCGAAGGAGAGATGGCCTAGGCGACTATTTATATGCTAATCAGAGATGTCAAGAATAATAGTATGAGGAGAGCTCAGTAGGAAAATTCGGTGGAGAAAAGAGACTGAGTAGCTTGGTTTACGCGGAAGACCAATCAAACTTCAAGACAAGAAGTTTGCACCACTTACGTAGGCCGCAGGCGCCCTCTCGAATAGCGAAAGGTGCCTCACCCTAGACACCTTCTCGAGTGGGTCTTAGCAGCCCAGGCATAATTAGTAAGCGTGGTGGGTTCCGCGCTCCAGATGGAGACTCAGCTGGAAGTTAAAGGAAGAATGACAAGGAACTTTATGAATTGGAGCTGTAAGTTAACTCTTTGACAGAGAGAGCGAGATGGTGGTGGGGGACAGCCCCCAGTGAAATCAGAGGTGAGAGCACAAAGCAATACAGTAGGCAGACTCCGGTTTTTTGGGGGGGAGATGCTCGAGAATATCCGGGTGGACTCCTGAGGCTCGATCCCGCATTTGCGTATGCCGAGCCTCCTTCCTCATGACCTTTGTCCAGAGTGGAATGCCTCCCCGGCTCCCGGCACATGATCAGTGCATGCTCAGTCACGATATCAGTGCCTGCTCAGCCAGGTGATCACTGACGGCACAGTCACGTGATCAGCACCTCTCAGTCACGTGATCACCCTATGATAAACACGTGATCAGTGAACGACCAGCCACGTGATCACTGCATGCGCGGTCAGGTGGTCAGTTCCTGATCAGCCACCTGATCAGTGCGTGCACAGTCCCCTGATCAGCGCCTGTCAGTCACTGATCACTGCCTGATAAACACGTGATCAGTGCCCGAACAGCCACGTCATCAGTGCATGCGCAGTCACGTGATCAGTGCATGATAGCCACGTGATCAGTGCGTGCACAGTCCCATGATCAGCGCCTGTCAGTCACTGATCATTGCCTGATAAACACGTGATCAGTGCATGATGAGCCATGTGATCAGTGCCCGATCAGCCACGTCATCAGTGCATGCGCAGTCACGTCATCAGTGCATGATAGCCACGTGATCAGTGCATGCTCAGTCACGTGATCTGGACTTGATCAGCCACGTGATCAGTGCCTGCAGAGTCACGTGATCAGGGCCTGCTGAGCTGCGTGATTCCTGCCGGCTCATCTGCATGACAATTGCCAGCTGAGCTGCGTGATTCCTGTCGGCTCATCTGCTTGACAATTGCCAGCTGAGCTGCGTGATTCCTGCCTGGTCACGTGCTTGATTATTGCCAGTTGAGCAGCATGATTCGTCACTGCTGAGCTCCATGCTTATTGCCTGCTGATTGCGTGGTTCGTGTCTGCTCAGCTCTTTGAGTATTGCCTCCTGAGGTCCCTGTTCGGTCGCCACCTGCCGGGGACCAGCCCCAACTGATCCAGGGTATTCGAAGGAGAGATGGCCTAGGCGACTATTTATATGCTAATCAGAGATGTCAAGAATAATAGTATGAGGAGAGCTCAGTAGGAAAATTCGGTGGAGAAAAGAGACTGAGTAGCTTGGTTTACGCGGAAGACCAATCAAACTTCAAGACAAGAAGTTTGCACCACTTACGTAGGCCGCAGGCGCCCTCTCGAATAGCGAAAGGTGCCTCACCCTAGACACCTTCTCGAGTGGGTCTTAGCAGCCCAGGCATAATTAGTAAGCGTGGTGGGTTCCGCGCTCCAGATGGAGACTCAGCTGGAAGTTAAAGGGAAGAATGACAAGGAACTTTATGAATTGGAGCTGTAAGTTAACTCTTTGACAGAGAGAGCGAGATGGTGGTGGGGGACAGCCCCCAGTGAAATCAGAGGTGAGAGCACAAAGCAATACAGTAGGCAGACTCCGGTTTTTTTGGGGGGGAGATGCTCGAGAATATCCGGGTGGACTCCTGAGGCTCGATCCCGCATTTGCGTATGCCGAGCCTCCTTCCTCATGACCTTTGTCCAGAGTGGAATGCCTCCCCGGCTCCCGGCACATGATCAGTGCATGCTCAGTCACGATATCAGTGCCTGCTCAGCCACGTGATCACTGACGGCACAGTCACGTGATCAGCGCCTCTCAGTCACGTGATCACCGTATGATAAACACGTGATCAGTGAACGACCAGCCACGTGATCACTGCATGCGCGGTCAGGTGGTCAGTTCCTGATCAGCCACCTGATCAGTGCGTGCACAGTCCCCTGATCAGCGCCTGTCAGTCACTGATCACTGCCTGATAAACACGTGATCAGTGCCCGAACAGCCACGTCATCAGTGCATGCGCAGTCACGTGATCAGTGCATGATAGCCACGTGATCAGTGCGTGCACAGTCCCATGATCAGCGCCTGTCAGTCACTGATCATTGCCTGATAAACACGTGATCAGTGCATGATGAGCCATGTGATCAGTGCCCGATCAGCCACGTCATCAGTGCATGCGCAGTCACGTCATCAGTGCATGATAGCCACGTGATCAGTGCATGCTCAGTCACGTGATCTGGACTTGATCAGCCACGTGATCAGTGCCTGCAGAGTCACGTGATCAGGGCCTGCTGAGCTGCGTGATTCCTGCCAGCTCATCTGCATGACAATTGCCAGCTGAGCTGCGTGATTCCTGTCGGCTCATCTGCTTGACAATTGCCAGCTGAGCTGCGTGATTCCTGCCTGGTCACGTGCTTGATTATTGCCAGTTGAGCAGCATGATTCGTCACTGCTGAGCTCCATGCTTATTGCCTGCTGATTGCGTGGTTCGTGTCTGCTCAGCTCTTTGAGTATTGCCTCCTGAGGTCCCTGTTCGGTCGCCACCTGCCGGGGACCAGCCCCAACTGATCCAGGGTATTCGAAGGAGAGATGGCCTAGGCGACTATTTATATGCTAATCAGAGATGTCAAGAATAATAGTATGAGGAGAGCTCAGTAGGAAAATTCGGTGGAGAAAAGAGACTGAGTAGCTTGGTTTACGCGGAAGACCAATCAAACTTCAAGACAAGAAGTTTGCACCACTTACGTAGGCCGCAGGCGCCCTCTCGAATAGCGAAAGGTGCCTCACCCTAGACACCTTCTCGAGTGGGTCTTAGCAGCCCAGGCATAATTAGTAAGCGTGGTGGGTTCCGCGCTCCAGATGGAGACTCAGCTGGAAGTTAAAGGGAAGAATGACAAGGAACTTTATGAATTGGAGCTGTAAGTTAACTCTTTGACAGAGAGAGCGAGATGGTGGTGGGGGACAGCCCCCAGTGAAATCAGAGGTGAGAGCACAAAGCAATACAGTAGGCAGACTCCGGTTTTTTGGGGGGGAGATGCTCGAGAATATCCGGGTGGACTCCTGAGGCTCGATCCCGCATTTGCGTATGCCGAGCCTCCTTCCTCATGACCTTTGTCCAGAGTGGAATGCCTCCCCGGCTCCCGGCACATGATCAGTGCATGCTCAGTCACGATATCAGTGCCTGCTCAGCCACGTGATCACTGACGGCACAGTCACGTGATCAGCGCCTCTCAGTCACGTGATCACCCTATGATAAAAAACTGATCAGTGAACGACCAGCCACGTGATCACTGCATGCGCGGTCAGGTGGTCAGTTCCTGATCAGCCACCTGATCAGTGCGTGCACAGTCCCCTGATCAGCGCCTGTCAGTCACTGATCACTGCCTGATAAACACGTGATCAGTGCCCGAACAGCCACGTCATCAGTGCATGCGCAGTCACGTGATCAGTGCATGATAGCCACGTGATCAGTGCGTGCACAGTCCCATGATCAGCGCCTGTCAGTCACTGATCATTGCCTGATAAACACGTGATCAGTGCATGATGAGCCATGTGATCAGTGCCCGATCAGCCACGTCATCAGTGCATGCGCAGTCACGTCATCAGTGCATGATAGCCACGTGATCAGTGCATGCTCAGTAACGTGATCTGGACTTGATCAGCCACGTGATCAGTGCCTGCAGAGTCACGTGATCAGGGCCTGCTGAGCTGCGTGATTCCTGCCGGCTCATCTGCATGACAATTGCCATCTGAGCTGCGTGATTCCTGTCGGCTCATCTGCTTGACAATTGCCAGCTGAGCTGCGTGATTCCTGCCTGGTCACGTGCTTGATTATTGCCAGATGAGCAGCATGATTCGTCACTGCTGAGCTCCATGCTTATTGCCTGCTGATTGCGTGGTTCGTGTCTGCTCAGCTCTTTGAGTATTGCCTCCTGAGGTCCCTGTTCGGTCGCCACCTGCCGGGGACCAGCCCCAACTGATCCAGGGTATTCGAAGGAGAGATGGCCTAGGCGACTATTTATATGCTAATCAGAGATGTCAAGAATAATAGTATGAGGAGAGCTCAGTAGGAAAATTCGGTGGAGAAAAGAGACTGAGTAGCTTGGTTTACGCGGAAGACCAATCAAACTTCAAGACAAGAAGTTTGCACCACTTACGTAGGCCGCAGGCGCCCTCTCGAATAGCGAAAGGTGCCTCACCCTAGACACCTTCTCGAGTGGGTCTTAGCAGCCCAGGCATAATTAGTAAGCGTGGTGGGTTCCGCGCTCCAGATGGAGACTCAGCTGGAAGTTAAAGGGAAGAATGACAAGGAACTTTATGAATTGGAGCTGTAAGTTAACTCTTTGACAGAGAGAGCGAGATGGTGGTGGGGGACAGCCCCCAGTGAAATCAGAGGTGAGAGCACAAAGCAATACAGTAGGCAGACTCCGGTTTTTTTGGGGGGGAGATGCTCGAGAATATCCGGGTGGACTCCTGAGGCTCGATCCCGCATTTGCATATGCCGAGCCTCCTTCCTCATGACCTTTGTCCAGAGTGGAATGCCTCCCCGGCTCCCGGCACATGATCAGTGCATGCTCAGTCACGATATCAGTGCCTGCTCAGCCACGTGATCACTGATGGCACAGTCACGTGATCAGCGCCTCTCAGTCACGTGATCACCCTATGATAAACACGTGATCAGTGAACGACCAGCCACGTGATCACTGCATGCACGGTCAGGTGGTCAGTTCCTGATCAGCCACCTGATCAGTGCGTGCACAGTCCCCTGATCAGCGCCTGTCAGTCACTGATCACTGCCTGATAAACACGTGATCAGTGCCCGAACAGCCACGTCATCAGTGCATGCGCAGTCACGTGATCAGTGCATGATAGCCACGTGATCAGTGCGTGCACAGTCCCATGATCAGCGCCTGTCAGTCACTGATCATTGCCTGATAAACACGTGATCAGTGCATGATGAGCCATGTGATCAGTGCCCGATCAGCCACGTCATCAGTGCATGCGCAGTCACGTCATCAGTGCATGATAGCCACGTGATCAGTGCATGCTCAGTCACGTGATCTGGACTTGATCAGCCACGTGATCAGTGCCTGCAGAGTCACGTGATCAGGGCCTGCTGAGCTGCGTGATTCCTGCCGGCTCATCTGCATGACAATTGCCAGCTGAGCTGCGTGATTCCTGTCGGCTCATCTGCTTGACAATTGCCAGCTGAGCTGCGTGATTCCTGCCTGGTCACGTGCTTGATTATTGCCAGTTGAGCAGCATGATTCGTCACTGCTGAGCTCCATGCTTATTGCCTGCTGATTGCGTGGTTCGTGTCTGCTCAGCTCTTTGAGTATTGCCTCCTGAGGTCCCTGTTCGGTCGCCACCTGCCGGGGACCAGCCCCAACTGATCCAGGGTATTCGAAGGAGAGATGGCCTAGGCGACTATTTATATGCTAATCAGAGATGTCAAGAATAATAGTATGAGGAGAGCTCAGTAGGAAAATTCGGTGGAGAAAAGAGACTGAGTAGCTTGGTTTACGCGGAAGACCAATCAAACTTCAAGACAAGAAGTTTGCACCACTTACGTAGGCCGCAGGCGCCCTCTCGAATAGCGAAAGGTGCCTCACCCTAGACACCTTCTCGAGTGGGTCTTAGCAGCCCAGGCATAATTAGGAAGCGTGGTGGGTTCCGCGCTCCAGATGGAGACTCAGCTGGAAGTTAAAGGGAAGAATGACAAGGAACTTTATGAATTGGAGCTGTAAGTTACCTCTTTGACAGAGAGAGCGAGATGGTGGTGGGGGACAGCCCCCAGTGAAATCAGAGGTGAGAGCACAAAGCAATACAGTAGGCAGACTCCGGTTTTTTTGGGGGGGAGATGCTCGAGAATATCCGGGTGGACTCCTGAGGCTCGATCCCGCATTTGCGTATGCCGAGCCTCCTTCCTCATGACCTTTGTCCAGAGTGGAATGCCTCCCCGGCTCCCGGCACATGATCAGTGCATGCTCAGTCACGATATCAGTGCCTGCTCAGCCAGGTGATCACTGACGGCACAGTCACGTGATCAGCGCCTCTCAGTCACGTGATCACCGTATGATAAACACGTGATCAGTGAACGACCAGCCACGTGATCACTGCATGCGCGGTCAGGTGGTCAGTTCCTGATCAGCCACCTGATCAGTGCGTGCACAGTCCCCTGATCAGCGCCTGTCAGTCACTGATCACTGCCTGATAAACACGTGATCAGTGCCCGAACAGCCACGTCATCAGTGCATGCGCAGTCACGTGATCAGTGCATGATAGCCACGTGATCAGTGCGTGCACAGTCCCATGATCAGCGCCTGTCAGTCACTGATCATTGCCTGAGAAACACGTGATCAGTGCATGATGAGCCATGTGATCAGTGCCCGATCAGCCACGTCATCAGTGCATGCGCAGTCACGTCATCAGTGCATGATAGCCACGTGATCAGTGCCTGCTCAGTCACGTGATCTGGACTTGATCAGCCACGTGATCAGTGCCTGCAGAGTCACGTGATCAGGGCCTGCTGAGCTGCGTGATTCCTGCCAGCTCATCTGCATGACAATTGCCAGCTGAGCTGCGTGATTCCTGTCGGCTCATCTGCTTGACAATTGCCAGCTGAGCTGCGTGATTCCTGCCTGGTCACGTGCTTGATTATTGCCAGTTGAGCAGCATGATTCGTCACTGCTGAGCTCCATGCTTATTGCCTGCTGATTGCGTGGTTCGTGTCTGCTCAGCTCTTTGAGTATTGCCTCCTGAGGTCCCTGTTCGGTCGCCACCTGCCGGGGACCAGCCCCAACTGATCCAGGGTATTCGAAGGAGAGATGGCCTAGGCGACTATTTATATGCTAATCAGAGATGTCAAGAATAATAGTATGAGGAGAGCTCAGTAGGAAAATTCGGTGGAGAAAAGAGACTGAGGAGCTTGGTTTACGCGGAAGACCAATCAAACTTCAAGACAAGAAGTTTGCACCACTTACGTAGGCCGCAGGCGCCCTCTCGAATAGCGAAAGGTGCCTCACCCTAGACACCTTCTCGAGTGGGTCTTAGCAGCCCAGGCATAATTAGGAAGCGTGGTGGGTTCCGCGCTCCAGATGGAGACTCAGCTGGAAGTTAAAGGGAAGAATGACAAGGAACTTTATGAATTGGAGCTGTAAGTTACCTCTTTGACAGAGAGAGCGAGATGGTGGTGGGGGACAGCCCCCAGTGAAATCAGAGGTGAGAGCACAAAGCAATACAGTAGGCAGACTCCGGTTTTTTTGGGGGGGAGATGCTCGAGAATATCCGGGTGGACTCCTGAGGCTCGATCCCGCATTTGCGTATGCCGAGCCTCCTTCCTCATGACCTTTGTCCAGAGTGGAATGCCTCCCCGGCTCCCGGCACATGATCAGTGCATGCTCAGTCACGATATCAGTGCCTGCTCAGCCAGGTGATCACTGACGGCACAGTCACGTGATCAGCGCCTCTCAGTCACGTGATCACCGTATGATAAACACGTGATCAGTGAACGACCAGCCACGTGATCACTGCATGCGCGGTCAGGTGGTCAGTTCCTGATCAGCCACCTGATCAGTGCGTGCACAGTCCCCTGATCAGCGCCTGTCAGTCACTGATCACTGCCTGATAAACACGTGATCAGTGCCCGAACAGCCACGTCATCAGTGCATGCGCAGTCACGTGATCAGTGCATGATAGCCACGTGATCAGTGCGTGCACAGTCCCATGATCAGCGCCTGTCAGTCACTGATCATTGCCTGATAAACACGTGATCAGTGCATGATGAGCCATGTGATCAGTGCCCGATCAGCCACGTCATCAGTGCATGCGCAGTCACGTCATCAGTGCATGATAGCCACGTGATCAGTGCATGCTCAGTCACGTGATCTGGACTTGATCAGCCACGTGATCAGTGCCTGCAGAGTCACGTGATCAGGGCCTGCTGAGCTGCGTGATTCCTGCCGGCTCATCTGCATGACAATTGCCAGCTGAGCTGCGTGATTCCTGTCGGCTCATCTGCTTGACAATTGCCAGCTGAGCTGCGTGATTCCTGCCTGGTCACGTGCTTGATTATTGCCAGTTGAGCAGCATGATTCGTCACTGCTGAGCTCCATGCTTATTGCCTGCTGATTGCGTGGTTCGTGTCTGCTCAGCTCTTTGAGTATTGCCTCCTGAGGTCCCTGTTCGGTCGCCACCTGCCGGGGACCAGCCCCAACTGATCCAGGGTATTCGAAGGAGAGATGGCCTAGGCGACTATTTATATGCTAATCAGAGATGTCAAGAATAATAGTATGAGGAGAGCTCAGTAGGAAAATTCGGTGGAGAAAAGAGACTGAGGAGCTTGGTTTACGCGGAAGACCAATCAAACTTCAAGACAAGAAGTTTGCACCACTTACGTAGGCCGCAGGCGCCCTCTCGAATGGCGAAAGGTGCCTCAGCCTAGACACCTTCTCGAGTGGGTCTTAGCAGCCCAGGCATAATTAGGAAGCGTGGTGGGTTCCGCGCTCCAGATGGAGACTCAGCTGGAAGTTAAAGGGAAGAATGACAAGGAACTTTATGAATTGGAGCTGTAAGTTACCTCTTTGACAGAGAGAGCGAGATGGTGGTGGGGGACAGCCCCCAGTGAAATCAGAGGTGAGAGCACAAAGCAATACAGTAGGCAGACTCCGGTTTTTTTGGGGGGGAGATGCTCGAGAATATCCGGGTGGACTCCTGAGGCTCGATCCCGCATTTGCGTATGCCGAGCCTCCTTCCTCATGACCTTTGTCCAGAGTGGAATGCCTCCCCGGCTCCCGGCACATGATCAGTGCATGCTCAGTCACGATATCAGTGCCTGCTCAGCCACGTGATCACTGACGGCACAGTCACGTGATCAGCGCCTCTCAGTCACGTGATCACCGTATGATAAACACGTGATCAGTGAACGACCAGCCACGTGATCACTGCATGCGCGGTCAGGTGGTCAGTTCCTGATCAGCCACCTGATCAGTGCGTGCACAGTCCCCTGATCAGCGCCTGTCAGTCACTGATCACTGCCTGATAAACACGTGATCAGTGCCCGAACAGCCACGTCATCAGTGCATGCGCAGTCACGTGATCAGTGCATGATAGCCACGTGATCAGTGCGTGCACAGTCCCATGATCAGCGCCTGTCAGTCACTGATCATTGCCTGAGAAACACGTGATCAGTGCATGATGAGCCATGTGATCAGTGCCCGATCAGCCACGTCATCAGTGCATGCGCAGTCACGTCATCAGTGCATGATAGCCACGTGATCAGTGCCTGCTCAGTCACGTGATCTGGACTTGATCAGCCACGTGATCAGTGCCTGCAGAGTCACGTGATCAGGGCCTGCTGAGCTGCGTGATTCCTGCCGGCTCATCTGCATGACAATTGCCAGCTGAGCTGCGTGATTCCTGTCGGCTCATCTGCTTGACAATTGCCAGCTGAGCTGCGTGATTCCTGCCTGGTCACGTGCTTGATTATTGCCAGTTGAGCAGCATGATTCGTCACTGCTGAGCTCCATGCTTATTGCCTGCTGATTGCGTGGTTCGTGTCTGCTCAGCTCTTTGAGTATTGCCTCCTGAGGTCCCTGTTCGGTCGCCACCTGCCGGGGACCAGCCCCAACTGATCCAGGGTATTCGAAGGAGAGATGGCCTAGGCGACTATTTATATGCTAATCAGAGATGTCAAGAATAATAGTATGAGGAGAGCTCAGTAGGAAAATTCGGTGGAGAAAAGAGACTGAGTAGCTTGGTTTACGCGGAAGACCAATCAAACTTCAAGACAAGAAGTTTGCACCACTTACGTAGGCCGCAGGCGCCCTCTCGAATGGCGAAAGGTGCCTCACCCTAGACACCTTCTCGAGTGGGTCTTAGCAGCCCAGGCATAATTAGGAAGCGTGGTGGGTTCCGCGCTCCAGATGGAGACTCAGCTGGAAGTTAAAGGGAAGAATGACAAGGAACTTTATGAATTGAGCTGTAAGTTAACTCTTTGACAGAGAGAGCGAGATGGTGGTGGGGGACAGCCCCCAGTGAAATCAGAGGTGAGAGCACAAAGCAATACAGTAGGCAGACTCCGGTTTTTTTGGGGGGAGATGCTCGAGAATATCCGGGTGGACTCCTGAGGCTCGATCCCGCATTTGCGTATGCCGAGCCTCCTTCCTCATGACCTTTGTCCAGAGTGGAATGCCTCCCCGGCTCCCGGCACATGATCAGTGCATGCTCAGTCACGATATCAGTGCCTGCTCAGCCACGTGATCACTGACGGCACAGTCACGTGATCAGCGCCTCTCAGTCACGTGATCACCGTATGATAAACACGTGATCAGTGAACGACCAGCCACGTGATCACTGCATGCGCGGTCAGGTGGTCAGTTCCTGATCAGCCACCTGATCAGTGCGTGCACAGTCCCCTGATCAGCGCCTGTCAGTCACTGATCACTGCCTGATAAACCCGTGATCAGTGCCCGAACAGCCACGTCATCAGTGCATGCGCAGTCACGTGATCAGTGCATGATAGCCACGTGATCAGTGCGTGCACAGTCCCATGATCAGCGCCTGTCAGTCACTGATCATTGCCTGAGAAACACGTGATCAGTGCATGATGAGCCATGTGATCAGTGCCCGATCAGCCACGTCATCAGTGCATGCGCAGTCACGTCATCAGTGCATGATAGCCACGTGATCAGTGCATGCTCAGTCACGTGATCTGGACTTGATCAGCCACGTGATCAGTGCCTGCAGAGTCACGTGATCAGGGCCTGCTGAGCTGCGTGATTCCTGCCGGCTCATCTGCATGACAATTGCCAGCTGAGCTGCGTGATTCCTGTCGGCTCATCTGCTTGACAATTGCCAGCTGAGCTGCGTGATTCCTGCCTGGTCACGTGCTTGATTATTGCCAGTTGAGCAGCATGATTCGTCACTGCTGAGCTCCATGCTTATTGCCTGCTGATTGCGTGGTTCGTGTCTGCTCAGCTCTTTGAGTATTGCCTCCTGAGGTCCCTGTTCGGTCGCCACCTGCCGGGGACCAGCCCCAACTGATCCAGGGTATTCGAAGGAGAGATGGCCTAGGCGACTATTTATATGCTAATCAGAGATGTCAAGAATAATAGTATGAGGAGAGCTCAGTAGGAAAATTCGGTGGAGAAAAGAGACTGAGGAGCTTGGTTTACGCGGAAGACCAATCAAACTTCAAGACAAGAAGTTTGCACCACTTACGTAGGCCGCAGGCGCCCTCTCGAATAGGAAAGGTGCCTCACCCTAGACACCTTCTCGAGTGGGTCTTAGCAGCCCAGGCATAATTAGGAAGCGTGGTGGGTTCCGCGCTACAGATGGAGACTCAGCTGGAAGTTAAAGGGAAGAATGACAAGGAACTTTATGAATTGGAGCTGTAAGTTACCTCTTTGACAGAGAGAGCGAGATGGTGGTGGGGGACAGCCCCCAGTGAAATCAGAGGTGAGAGCACAAAGCAATACAGTAGGCAGACTCCGGTTTTTTTGGGGGGGAGATGCTCGAGAATATCCGGGTGGACTCCTGAGGCTCGATCCCGCATTTGCGTATGCCGAGCCTCCTTCCTCATGACCTTTGTCCAGAGTGGAATGCCTC
Organism: Bos javanicus; assembly: GCF_032452875.1. Lineage (NCBI taxonomy): Eukaryota > Metazoa > Chordata > Mammalia > Artiodactyla > Bovidae > Bos > Bos javanicus. The sequence continues at coordinate 24,132 of NW_026893634.1, forward strand.
CCCGGCTCCCGGCACATGATCAGTGCATGCTCAGTCACGATATCAGTGCCTGCTCAGCCACGTGATCACTGACGGCACAGTCACGTGATCAGCGCCTCTCAGTCACGTGATCACCGTATGATAAACACGTGATCAGTGAACGACCAGCCAGGTGATCACTGCATGCGCGGTCAGGTGGTCAGTTCCTGATCAGCCACCTGATCAGTGCGTGCACAGTCCCCTGATCAGCGCCTGTCAGTCACTGATCACTGCCTGATAAACCCGTGATCAGTGCCCGAACAGCCACGTCATCAGTGCATGCGCAGTCACGTGATCAGTGCATGATAGCCACGTGATCAGTGCGTGCACAGTCCCATGATCAGCGCCTGTCAGTCACTGATCATTGCCTGAGAAACACGTGATCAGTGCATGATGAGCCATGTGATCAGTGCCCGATCAGCCACGTCATCAGTGCATGCGCAGTCACGTCATCAGTGCATGATAGCCACGTGATCAGTGCCTGCTCAGTCACGTGATCTGGACTTGATCAGCCACGTGATCAGTGCCTGCAGAGTCACGTGATCAGGGCCTGCTGAGCTGCGTGATTCCTGCCGGCTCATCTGCATGACAATTGCCAGCTGAGCTGCGTGATTCCTGTCGGCTCATCTGCTTGACAATTGCCAGCTGAGCTGCGTGATTCCTGCCTGGTCACGTGCTTGATTATTGCCAGTTGAGCAGCATGATTCGTCACTGCTGAGCTCCATGCTTATTGCCTGCTGATTGCGTGGTTCGTGTCTGCTCAGCTCTTTGAGTATTGCCTCCTGAGGTCCCTGTTCGGTCGCCACCTGCCGGGGACCAGCCCCAACTGATCCAGGGTATTCGAAGGAGAGATGGCCTAGGCGACTATTTATATGCTAATCAGAGATGTCAAGAATAATAGTATGAGGAGAGCTCAGTAGGAAAATTCGGTGGAGAAAAGAGACTGAGGAGCTTGGTTTACGCGGAAGACCAATCAAACTTCAAGACAAGAAGTTTGCACCACTTACGTAGGCCGCAGGCGCCCTCTCGAATGGCGAAAGGTGCCTCACCCTAGACACCTTCTCGAGTGGGTCTTAGCAGCCCAGGCATAATTAGGAAGCGTGGTGGGTTCCGCGCTCCAGATGGAGACTCAGCTGGAAGTTAAAGGGAAGAATGACAAGGAACTTTATGAATTGGAGCTGTAAGTTACCTCTTTGACAGAGAGAGCGAGATGGTGGTGGGGGACAGCCCCCAGTGAAATCAGAGGTGAGAGCACAAAGCAATACAGTAGGCAGACTCCGGTTTTTTTGGGGGGAGATGCTCGAGAATATCCGGGTGGACTCCTGAGGCTCGATCCCGCATTTGCGTATGCCGAGCCTCCTTCCTCATGACCTTTGTCCAGAGTGGAATGCCTCCCCGGCTCCCGGCACATGATCAGTGCATGCTCAGTCACGATATCAGTGCCTGCTCAGCCACGTGATCACTGACGGCACAGTCACGTGATCAGCGCCTCTCAGTCACGTGATCACCGTATGATAAACACGTGATCAGTGAACGACCAGCCACGTGATCACTGCATGCGCGGTCAGGTGGTCAGTTCCTGATCAGCCACCTGATCAGTGCGTGCACAGTCCCCTGATCAGCGCCTGTCAGTCACTGATCACTGCCTGATAAACCCGTGATCAGTGCCCGAACAGCCACGTCATCAGTGCATGCGCAGTCACGTGATCAGTGCATGATAGCCACGTGATCAGTGCGTGCACAGTCCCATGATCAGCGCCTGTCAGTCACTGATCATTGCCTGAGAAACACGTGATCAGTGCATGATGAGCCATGTGATCAGTGCCCGATCAGCCACGTCATCAGTGCATGCGCAGTCACGTCATCAGTGCATGATAGCCACGTGATCAGTGCCTGCTCAGTCACGTGATCTGGACTTGATCAGCCACGTGATCAGTGCCTGCAGAGTCACGTGATCAGGGCCTGCTGAGCTGCGTGATTCCTGCCGGCTCATCTGCATGACAATTGCCATCTGAGCTGCGTGATTCCTGTCGGCTCATCTGCTTGACAATTGCCAGCTGAGCTGCGTGATTCCTGCCTGGTCACGTGCTTGATTATTGCCAGTTGAGCAGCATGATTCGTCACTGCTGAGCTCCATGCTTATTGCCTGCTGATTGCGTGGTTCGTGTCTGCTCAGCTCTTTGAGTATTGCCTCCTGAGGTCCCTGTTCGGTCGCCACCTGCCGGGGACCAGCCCCAACTGATCCAGGGTATTCGAAGGAGAGATGGCCTAGGCGACTATTTATATGCTAATCAGAGATGTCAAGAATAATAGTATGAGGAGAGCTCAGTAGGAAAATTCGGTGGAGAAAAGAGACTGAGGAGCTTGGTTTACGCGGAAGACCAATCAAACTTCAAGACAAGAAGTTTGCACCACTTACGTAGGCCGCAGGCGCCCTCTCGAATGGCGAAAGGTGCCTCAGCCTAGACACCTTCTCGAGTGGGTCTTAGCAGCCCAGGCATAATTAGGAAGCGTGGTGGGTTCCGCGCTCCAGATGGAGACTCAGCTGGAAGTTAAAGGGAAGAATGACAAGGAACTTTATGAATTGGAGCTGTAAGTTAACTCTTTGACAGAGAGAGCGAGATGGTGGTGGGGGACAGCCCCCAGTGAAATCAGAGGTGAGAGCACAAAGCAATACAGTAGGCAGACTCCGGTTTTTTTGGGGGGAGATGCTCGAGAATATCCGGGTGGACTCCTGAGGCTCGATCCCGCATTTGCGTATGCCGAGCCTCCTTCCTCATGACCTTTGTCCAGAGTGGAATGCCTCCCCGGCTCCCGGCACATGATCAGTGCATGCTCAGTCACGATATCAGTGCCTGCTCAGCCACGTGATCACTGACGGCACAGTCACGTGATCAGCGCCTCTCAGTCACGTGATCACCGTATGATAAACACGTGATCAGTGAACGACCAGCCAGGTGATCACTGCATGCGCGGTCAGGTGGTCAGTTCCTGATCAGCCACCTGATCAGTGCGTGCACAGTCCCCTGATCAGCGCCTGTCAGTCACTGATCACTGCCTGATAAACCCGTGATCAGTGCCCGAACAGCCACGTCATCAGTGCATGCGCAGTCACGTGATCAGTGCATGATAGCCACGTGATCAGTGCGTGCACAGTCCCATGATCAGCGCCTGTCAGTCACTGATCATTGCCTGAGAAACACGTGATCAGTGCATGATGAGCCATGTGATCAGTGCCCGATCAGCCACGTCATCAGTGCATGCGCAGTCACGTCATCAGTGCATGATAGCCACGTGATCAGTGCCTGCTCAGTCACGTGATCTGGACTTGATCAGCCACGTGATCAGTGCCTGCAGAGTCACGTGATCAGGGCCTGCTGAGCTGCGTGATTCCTGCCGGCTCATCTGCATGACAATTGCCATCTGAGCTGCGTGATTCCTGTCGGCTCATCTGCTTGACAATTGCCAGCTGAGCTGCGTGATTCCTGCCTGGTCACGTGCTTGATTATTGCCAGTTGAGCAGCATGATTCGTCACTGCTGAGCTCCATGCTTATTGCCTGCTGATTGCGTGGTTCGTGTCTGCTCAGCTCTTTGAGTATTGCCTCCTGAGGTCCCTGTTCGGTCGCCACCTGCCGGGGACCAGCCCCAACTGATCCAGGGTATTCGAAGGAGAGATGGCCTAGGCGACTATTTATATGCTAATCAGAGATGTCAAGAATAATAGTATGAGGAGAGCTCAGTAGGAAAATTCGGTGGAGAAAAGAGACTGAGGAGCTTGGTTTACGCGGAAGACCAATCAAACTTCAAGACAAGAAGTTTGCACCACTTACGTAGGCCGCAGGCGCCCTCTCGAATGGCGAAAGGTGCCTCAGCCTAGACACCTTCTCGAGTGGGTCTTAGCAGCCCAGGCATAATTAGGAAGCGTGGTGGGTTCCGCGCTCCAGATGGAGACTCAGCTGGAAGTTAAAGGGAAGAATGACAAGGAACTTTATGAATTGGAGCTGTAAGTTACCTCTTTGACAGAGAGAGCGAGATGGTGGTGGGGGACAGCCCCCAGTGAAATCAGAGGTGAGAGCACAAAGCAATACAGTAGGCAGACTCCGGTTTTTTTGGGGGGAGATGCTCGAGAATATCCGGGTGGACTCCTGAGGCTCGATCCCGCATTTGCGTATGCCGAGCCTCCTTCCTCATGACCTTTGTCCAGAGTGGAATGCCTCCCCGGCTCCCGGCACATGATCAGTGCATGCTCAGTCACGATATCAGTGCCTGCTCAGCCACGTGATCACTGACGGCACAGTCACGTGATCAGCGCCTCTCAGTCACGTGATCACCGTATGATAAACACGTGATCAGTGAACGACCAGCCAGGTGATCACTGCATGCGCGGTCAGGTGGTCAGTTCCTGATCAGCCACCTGATCAGTGCGTGCACAGTCCCCTGATCAGCGCCTGTCAGTCACTGATCACTGCCTGATAAACCCGTGATCAGTGCCCGAACAGCCACGTCATCAGTGCATGCGCAGTCACGTGATCAGTGCATGATAGCCACGTGATCAGTGCGTGCACAGTCCCATGATCAGCGCCTGTCAGTCACTGATCATTGCCTGAGAAACACGTGATCAGTGCATGATGAGCCATGTGATCAGTGCCCGATCAGCCACGTCATCAGTGCATGCGCAGTCACGTCATCAGTGCATGATAGCCACGTGATCAGTGCCTGCTCAGTCACGTGATCTGGACTTGATCAGCCACGTGATCAGTGCCTGCAGAGTCACGTGATCAGGGCCTGCTGAGCTGCGTGATTCCTGCCGGCTCATCTGCATGACAATTGCCATCTGAGCTGCGTGATTCCTGTCGGCTCATCTGCTTGACAATTGCCAGCTGAGCTGCGTGATTCCTGCCTGGTCACGTGCTTGATTATTGCCAGTTGAGCAGCATGATTCGTCACTGCTGAGCTCCATGCTTATTGCCTGCTGATTGCGTGGTTCGTGTCTGCTCAGCTCTTTGAGTATTGCCTCCTGAGGTCCCTGTTCGGTCGCCACCTGCCGGGGACCAGCCCCAACTGATCCAGGGTATTCGAAGGAGAGATGGCCTAGGCGACTATTTATATGCTAATCAGAGATGTCAAGAATAATAGTATGAGGAGAGCTCAGTAGGAAAATTCGGTGGAGAAAAGAGACTGAGGAGCTTGGTTTACGCGGAAGACCAATCAAACTTCAAGACAAGAAGTTTGCACCACTTACGTAGGCCGCAGGCGCCCTCTCGAATGGCGAAAGGTGCCTCAGCCTAGACACCTTCTCGAGTGGGTCTTAGCAGCCCAGGCATAATTAGGAAGCGTGGTGGGTTCCGCGCTCCAGATGGAGACTCAGCTGGAAGTTAAAGGGAAGAATGACAAGGAACTTTATGAATTGGAGCTGTAAGTTACCTCTTTGACAGAGAGAGCGAGATGGTGGTGGGGGACAGCCCCCAGTGAAATCAGAGGTGAGAGCACAAAGCAATACAGTAGGCAGACTCCGGTTTTTTGGGGGAGATGCTCGAGAATATCCGGGTGGACTCCTGAGGCTCGATCCCGCATTTGCGTATGCCGAGCCTCCTTCCTCATGACCTTTGTCCAGAGTGGAATGCCTCCCCGGCTCCCGGCACATGATCAGTGCATGCTCAGTCACGATATCAGTGCCTGCTCAGCCACGTGATCACTGACGGCACAGTCACGTGATCAGCGCCTCTCAGTCACGTGATCACCGTATGATAAACACGTGATCAGTGAACGACCAGCCAGGTGATCACTGCATGCGCGGTCAGGTGGTCAGTTCCTGATCAGCCACCTGATCAGTGCGTGCACAGTCCCCTGATCAGCGCCTGTCAGTCACTGATCACTGCCTGATAAACCCGTGATCAGTGCCCGAACAGCCACGTCATCAGTGCATGCGCAGTCACGTGATCAGTGCATGATAGCCACGTGATCAGTGCGTGCACAGTCCCATGATCAGCGCCTGTCAGTCACTGATCATTGCCTGAGAAACACGTGATCAGTGCATGATGAGCCATGTGATCAGTGCCCGATCAGCCACGTCATCAGTGCATGCGCAGTCACGTCATCAGTGCATGATAGCCACGTGATCAGTGCCTGCTCAGTCACGTGATCTGGACTTGATCAGCCACGTGATCAGTGCCTGCAGAGTCACGTGATCAGGGCCTGCTGAGCTGCGTGATTCCTGCCGGCTCATCTGCATGACAATTGCCATCTGAGCTGCGTGATTCCTGTCGGCTCATCTGCTTGACAATTGCCAGCTGAGCTGCGTGATTCCTGCCTGGTCACGTGCTTGATTATTGCCAGTTGAGCAGCATGATTCGTCACTGCTGAGCTCCATGCTTATTGCCTGCTGATTGCGTGGTTCGTGTCTGCTCAGCTCTTTGAGTATTGCCTCCTGAGGTCCCTGTTCGGTCGCCACCTGCCGGGGACCAGCCCCAACTGATCCAGGGTATTCGAAGGAGAGATGGCCTAGGCGACTATTTATATGCTAATCAGAGATGTCAAGAATAATAGTATGAGGAGAGCTCAGTAGGAAAATTCGGTGGAGAAAAGAGACTGAGGAGCTTGGTTTACGCGGAAGACCAATCAAACTTCAAGACAAGAAGTTTGCACCACTTACGTAGGCCGCAGGCGCCCTCTCGAATGGCGAAAGGTGCCTCAGCCTAGACACCTTCTCGAGTGGGTCTTAGCAGCCCAGGCATAATTAGGAAGCGTGGTGGGTTCCGCGCTCCAGATGGAGACTCAGCTGGAAGTTAAAGGGAAGAATGACAAGGAACTTTATGAATTGGAGCTGTAAGTTACCTCTTTGACAGAGAGAGCGAGATGGTGGTGGGGGACAGCCCCCAGTGAAATCAGAGGTGAGAGCACAAAGCAATACAGTAGGCAGACTCCGGTTTTTTGGGGGGGAGATGCTCGAGAATATCCGGGTGGACTCCTGAGGCTCGATCCCGCATTTGCGTATGCCGAGCCTCCTTCCTCATGACCTTTGTCCAGAGTGGAATGCCTCCCCGGCTCCCGGCACATGATCAGTGCATGCTCAGTCACGATATCAGTGCCTGCTCAGCCACGTGATCACTGACGGCACAGTCACGTGATCAGCGCCTCTCAGTCACGTGATCACCGTATGATAAACACGTGATCAGTGAACGACCAGCCAGGTGATCACTGCATGCGCGGTCAGGTGGTCAGTTCCTGATCAGCCACCTGATCAGTGCGTGCACAGTCCCCTGATCAGCGCCTGTCAGTCACTGATCACTGCCTGATAAACCCGTGATCAGTGCCCGAACAGCCACGTCATCAGTGCATGCGCAGTCACGTGATCAGTGCATGATAGCCACGTGATCAGTGCGTGCACAGTCCCATGATCAGCGCCTGTCAGTCACTGATCATTGCCTGAGAAACACGTGATCAGTGCATGATGAGCCATGTGATCAGTGCCCGATCAGCCACGTCATCAGTGCATGCGCAGTCACGTCATCAGTGCATGATAGCCACGTGATCAGTGCCTGCTCAGTCACGTGATCTGGACTTGATCAGCCACGTGATCAGTGCCTGCAGAGTCACGTGATCAGGGCCTGCTGAGCTGCGTGATTCCTGCCGGCTCATCTGCATGACAATTGCCATCTGAGCTGCGTGATTCCTGTCGGCTCATCTGCTTGACAATTGCCAGCTGAGCTGCGTGATTCCTGCCTGGTCACGTGCTTGATTATTGCCAGTTGAGCAGCATGATTCGTCACTGCTGAGCTCCATGCTTATTGCCTGCTGATTGCGTGGTTCGTGTCTGCTCAGCTCTTTGAGTATTGCCTCCTGAGGTCCCTGTTCGGTCGCCACCTGCCGGGGACCAGCCCCAACTGATCCAGGGTATTCGAAGGAGAGATGGCCTAGGCGACTATTTATATGCTAATCAGAGATGTCAAGAATAATAGTATGAGGAGAGCTCAGTAGGAAAATTCGGTGGAGAAAAGAGACTGAGGAGCTTGGTTTACGCGGAAGACCAATCAAACTTCAAGACAAGAAGTTTGCACCACTTACGTAGGCCGCAGGCGCCCTCTCGAATGGCGAAAGGTGCCTCAGCCTAGACACCTTCTCGAGTGGGTCTTAGCAGCCCAGGCATAATTAGGAAGCGTGGTGGGTTCCGCGCTCCAGATGGAGACTCAGCTGGAAGTTAAAGGGAAGAATGACAAGGAACTTTATGAATTGGAGCTGTAAGTTACCTCTTTGACAGAGAGAGCGAGATGGTGGTGGGGGACAGCCCCCAGTGAAATCAGAGGTGAGAGCACAAAGCAATACAGTAGGCAGACTCCGGTTTTTTGGGGGGGAGATGCTCGAGAATATCCGGGTGGACTCCTGAGGCTCGATCCCGCATTTGCGTATGCCGAGCCTCCTTCCTCATGACCTTTGTCCAGAGTGGAATGCCTCCCCGGCTCCCGGCACATGATCAGTGCATGCTCAGTCACGATATCAGTGCCTGCTCAGCCACGTGATCACTGACGGCACAGTCACGTGATCAGCGCCTCTCAGTCACGTGATCACCGTATGATAAACACGTGATCAGTGAACGACCAGCCAGGTGATCACTGCATGCGCGGTCAGGTGGTCAGTTCCTGATCAGCCACCTGATCAGTGCGTGCACAGTCCCCTGATCAGCGCCTGTCAGTCACTGATCACTGCCTGATAAACCCGTGATCAGTGCCCGAACAGCCACGTCATCAGTGCATGCGCAGTCACGTGATCAGTGCATGATAGCCACGTGATCAGTGCGTGCACAGTCCCATGATCAGCGCCTGTCAGTCACTGATCATTGCCTGAAAACACGTGATCAGTGCATGATGAGCCATGTGATCAGTGCCCGATCAGCCACGTCATCAGTGCATGCGCAGTCACGTCATCAGTGCATGATAGCCACGTGATCAGTGCCTGCTCAGTCACGTGATCTGGACTTGATCAGCCACGTGATCAGTGCCTGCAGAGTCACGTGATCAGGGCCTGCTGAGCTGCGTGATTCCTGCCGGCTCATCTGCATGACAATTGCCATCTGAGCTGCGTGATTCCTGTCGGCTCATCTGCTTGACAATTGCCAGCTGAGCTGCGTGATTCCTGCCTGGTCACGTGCTTGATTATTGCCAGTTGAGCAGCATGATTCGTCACTGCTGAGCTCCATGCTTATTGCCTGCTGATTGCGTGGTTCGTGTCTGCTCAGCTCTTTGAGTATTGCCTCCTGAGGTCCCTGTTCGGTCGCCACCTGCCGGGGACCAGCCCCAACTGATCCAGGGTATTCGAAGGAGAGATGGCCTAGGCGACTATTTATATGCTAATCAGAGATGTCAAGAATAATAGTATGAGGAGAGCTCAGTAGGAAAATTCGGTGGAGAAAAGAGACTGAGGAGCTTGGTTTACGCGGAAGACCAATCAAACTTCAAGACAAGAAGTTTGCACCACTTACGTAGGCCGCAGGCGCCCTCTCGAATGGCGAAAGGTGCCTCAGCCTAGACACCTTCTCGAGTGGGTCTTAGCAGCCCAGGCATAATTAGGAAGCGTGGTGGGTTCCGCGCTCCAGATGGAGACTCAGCTGGAAGTTAAAGGGAAGAATGACAAGGAACTTTATGAATTGGAGCTGTAAGTTACCTCTTTGACAGAGAGAGCGAGATGGTGGTGGGGGACAGCCCCCAGTGAAATCAGAGGTGAGAGCACAAAGCAATACAGTAGGCAGACTCCGGTTTTTTGGGGGGGAGATGCTCGAGAATATCCGGGTGGACTCCTGAGGCTCGATCCCGCATTTGCGTATGCCGAGCCTCCTTCCTCATGACCTTTGTCCAGAGTGGAATGCCTCCCCGGCTCCCGGCACATGATCAGTGCATGCTCAGTCACGATATCAGTGCCTGCTCAGCCACGTGATCACTGACGGCACAGTCACGTGATCAGCGCCTCTCAGTCACGTGATCACCGTATGATAAACACGTGATCAGTGAACGACCAGCCAGGTGATCACTGCATGCGCGGTCAGGTGGTCAGTTCCTGATCAGCCACCTGATCAGTGCGTGCACAGTCCCCTGATCAGCGCCTGTCAGTCACTGATCACTGCCTGATAAACCCGTGATCAGTGCCCGAACAGCCACGTCATCAGTGCATGCGCAGTCACGTGATCAGTGCATGATAGCCACGTGATCAGTGCGTGCACAGTCCCATGATCAGCGCCTGTCAGTCACTGATCATTGCCTGAGAAACACGTGATCAGTGCATGATGAGCCATGTGATCAGTGCCCGATCAGCCACGTCATCAGTGCATGCGCAGTCACGTCATCAGTGCATGATAGCCACGTGATCAGTGCCTGCTCAGTCACGTGATCTGGACTTGATCAGCCACGTGATCAGTGCCTGCAGAGTCACGTGATCAGGGCCTGCTGAGCTGCGTGATTCCTGCCGGCTCATCTGCATGACAATTGCCATCTGAGCTGCGTGATTCCTGTCGGCTCATCTGCTTGACAATTGCCAGCTGAGCTGCGTGATTCCTGCCTGGTCACGTGCTTGATTATTGCCAGTTGAGCAGCATGATTCGTCACTGCTGAGCTCCATGCTTATTGCCTGCTGATTGCGTGGTTCGTGTCTGCTCAGCTCTTTGAGTATTGCCTCCTGAGGTCCCTGTTCGGTCGCCACCTGCCGGGGACCAGCCCCAACTGATCCAGGGTATTCGAAGGAGAGATGGCCTAGGCGACTATTTATATGCTAATCAGAGATGTCAAGAATAATAGTATGAGGAGAGCTCAGTAGGAAAATTCGGTGGAGAAAAGAGACTGAGGAGCTTGGTTTACGCGGAAGACCAATCAAACTTCAAGACAAGAAGTTTGCACCACTTACGTAGGCCGCAGGCGCCCTCTCGAATGGCGAAAGGTGCCTCAGCCTAGACACCTTCTCGAGTGGGTCTTAGCAGCCCAGGCATAATTAGGAAGCGTGGTGGGTTCCGCGCTCCAGATGGAGACTCAGCTGGAAGTTAAAGGGAAGAATGACAAGGAACTTTATGAATTGGAGCTGTAAGTTACCTCTTTGACAGAGAGAGCGAGATGGTGGTGGGGGACAGCCCCCAGTGAAATCAGAGGTGAGAGCACAAAGCAATACAGTAGGCAGACTCCGGTTTTTTTGGGGGGAGATGCTCGAGAATATCCGGGTGGACTCCTGAGGCTCGATCCCGCATTTGCGTATGCCGAGCCTCCTTCCTCATGACCTGTGTCCAGAGTGGAATGCCTCCCCGGCTCCCGGCACATGATCAGTGCATGCTCAGTCACGATATCAGTGCCTGCTCAGCCACGTGATCACTGACGGCACAGTCACGTGATCAGCGCCTCTCAGTCACGTGATCACCGTATGATAAACACGTGATCAGTGAACGACCAGCCAGGTGATCACTGCATGCGCGGTCAGGTGGTCAGTTCCTGATCAGCCACCTGATCAGTGCGTGCACAGTCCCCTGATCAGCGCCTGTCAGTCACTGATCACTGCCTGATAAACCCGTGATCAGTGCCCGAACAGCCACGTCATCAGTGCATGCGCAGTCACGTGATCAGTGCATGATAGCCACGTGATCAGTGCGTGCACAGTCCCATGATCAGCGCCTGTCAGTCACTGATCATTGCCTGAAAAACACGTGATCAGTGCATGATGAGCCATGTGATCAGTGCCCGATCAGCCACGTCATCAGTGCATGCGCAGTCACGTCATCAGTGCATGATAGCCACGTGATCAGTGCCTGCTCAGTCACGTGATCTGGACTTGATCAGCCACGTGATCAGTGCCTGCAGAGTCACGTGATCAGGGCCTGCTGAGCTGCGTGATTCCTGCCGGCTCATCTGCATGACAATTGCCATCTGAGCTGCGTGATTCCTGTCGGCTCATCTGCTTGACAATTGCCAGCTGAGCTGCGTGATTCCTGCCTGGTCACGTGCTTGATTATTGCCAGTTGAGCAGCATGATTCGTCACTGCTGAGCTCCATGCTTATTGCCTGCTGATTGCGTGGTTCGTGTCTGCTCAGCTCTTTGAGTATTGCCTCCTGAGGTCCCTGTTCGGTCGCCACCTGCCGGGGACCAGCCCCAACTGATCCAGGGTATTCGAAGGAGAGATGGCCTAGGCGACTATTTATATGCTAATCAGAGATGTCAAGAATAATAGTATGAGGAGAGCTCAGTAGGAAAATTCGGTGGAGAAAAGAGACTGAGGAGCTTGGTTTACGCGGAAGACCAATCAAACTTCAAGACAAGAAGTTTGCACCACTTACGTAGGCCGCAGGCGCCCTCTCGAATGGCGAAAGGTGCCTCAGCCTAGACACCTTCTCGAGTGGGTCTTAGCAGCCCAGGCATAATTAGGAAGCGTGGTGGGTTCCGCGCTCCAGATGGAGACTCAGCTGGAAGTTAAAGGGAAGAATGACAAGGAACTTTATGAATTGGAGCTGTAAGTTACCTCTTTGACAGAGAGAGCGAGATGGTGGTGGGGGACAGCCCCCAGTGAAATCAGAGGTGAGAGCACAAAGCAATACAGTAGGCAGACTCCGGTTTTTTGGGGGGGAGATGCTCGAGAATATCCGGGTGGACTCCTGAGGCTCGATCCCGCATTTGCGTATGCCGAGCCTCCTTCCTCATGACCTTTGTCCAGAGTGGAATGCCTCCCCGGCTCCCGGCACATGATCAGTGCATGCTCAGTCACGATATCAGTGCCTGCTCAGCCACGTGATCACTGACGGCACAGTCACGTGATCAGCGCCTCTCAGTCACGTGATCACCGTATGATAAACACGTGATCAGTGAACGACCAGCCAGGTGATCACTGCATGCGCGGTCAGGTGGTCAGTTCCTGATCAGCCACCTGATCAGTGCGTGCACAGTCCCCTGATCAGCGCCTGTCAGTCACTGATCACTGCCTGATAAACCCGTGATCAGTGCCCGAACAGCCACGTCATCAGTGCATGCGCAGTCACGTGATCAGTGCATGATAGCCACGTGATCAGTGCGTGCACAGTCCCATGATCAGCGCCTGTCAGTCACTGATCATTGCCTGAGAAACACGTGATCAGTGCATGATGAGCCATGTGATCAGTGCCCGATCAGCCACGTCATCAGTGCATGCGCAGTCACGTCATCAGTGCATGATAGCCACGTGATCAGTGCCTGCTCAGTCACGTGATCTGGACTTGATCAGCCACGTGATCAGTGCCTGCAGAGTCACGTGATCAGGGCCTGCTGAGCTGCGTGATTCCTGCCGGCTCATCTGCATGACAATTGCCATCTGAGCTGCGTGATTCCTGTCGGCTCATCTGCTTGACAATTGCCAGCTGAGCTGCGTGATTCCTGCCTGGTCACGTGCTTGATTATTGCCAGTTGAGCAGCATGATTCGTCACTGCTGAGCTCCATGCTTATTGCCTGCTGATTGCGTGGTTCGTGTCTGCTCAGCTCTTTGAGTATTGCCTCCTGAGGTCCCTGTTCGGTCGCCACCTGCCGGGGACCAGCCCCAACTGATCCAGGGTATTCGAAGGAGAGATGGCCTAGGCGACTATTTATATGCTAATCAGAGATGTCAAGAATAATAGTATGAGGAGAGCTCAGTAGGAAAATTCGGTGGAGAAAAGAGACTGAGGAGCTTGGTTTACGCGGAAGACCAATCAAACTTCAAGACAAGAAGTTTGCACCACTTACGTAGGCCGCAGGCGCCCTCTCGAATGGCGAAAGGTGCCTCAGCCTAGACACCTTCTCGAGTGGGTCTTAGCAGCCCAGGCATAATTAGGAAGCGTGGTGGGTTCCGCGCTCCAGATGGAGACTCAGCTGGAAGTTAAAGGGAAGAATGACAAGGAACTTTATGAATTGGAGCTGTAAGTTACCTCTTTGACAGAGAGAGCGAGATGGTGGTGGGGGACAGCCCCCAGTGAAATCAGAGGTGAGAGCACAAAGCAATACAGTAGGCAGACTCCGGTTTTTTTGGGGGGAGATGCTCGAGAATATCCGGGTGGACTCCTGAGGCTCGATCCCGCATTTGCGTATGCCGAGCCTCCTTCCTCATGACCTTTGTCCAGAGTGGAATGCCTCCCCGGCTCCCGGCACATGATCAGTGCATGCTCAGTCACGATATCAGTGCCTGCTCAGCCACGTGATCACTGACGGCACAGTCACGTGATCAGCGCCTCTCAGTCACGTGATCACCGTATGATAAACACGTGATCAGTGAACGACCAGCCAGGTGATCACTGCATGCGCGGTCAGGTGGTCAGTTCCTGATCAGCCACCTGATCAGTGCGTGCACAGTCCCCTGATCAGCGCCTGTCAGTCACTGATCACTGCCTGATAAACCCGTGATCAGTGCCCGAACAGCCACGTCATCAGTGCATGCGCAGTCACGTGATCAGTGCATGATAGCCACGTGATCAGTGCGTGCACAGTCCCATGATCAGCGCCTGTCAGTCACTGATCATTGCCTGAGAAACACGTGATCAGTGCATGATGAGCCATGTGATCAGTGCCCGATCAGCCACGTCATCAGTGCATGCGCAGTCACGTCATCAGTGCATGATAGCCACGTGATCAGTGCCTGCTCAGTCACGTGATCTGGACTTGATCAGCCACGTGATCAGTGCCTGCAGAGTCACGTGATCAGGGCCTGCTGAGCTGCGTGATTCCTGCCGGCTCATCTGCATGACAATTGCCATCTGAGCTGCGTGATTCCTGTCGGCTCATCTGCTTGACAATTGCCAGCTGAGCTGCGTGATTCCTGCCTGGTCACGTGCTTGATTATTGCCAGTTGAGCAGCATGATTCGTCACTGCTGAGCTCCATGCTTATTGCCTGCTGATTGCGTGGTTCGTGTCTGCTCAGCTCTTTGAGTATTGCCTCCTGAGGTCCCTGTTCGGTCGCCACCTGCCGGGGACCAGCCCCAACTGATCCAGGGTATTCGAAGGAGAGATGGCCTAGGCGACTATTTATATGCTAATCAGAGATGTCAAGAATAATAGTATGAGGAGAGCTCAGTAGGAAAATTCGGTGGAGAAAAGAGACTGAGGAGCTTGGTTTACGCGGAAGACCAATCAAACTTCAAGACAAGAAGTTTGCACCACTTACGTAGGCCGCAGGCGCCCTCTCGAATGGCGAAAGGTGCCTCAGCCTAGACACCTTCTCGAGTGGGTCTTAGCAGCCCAGGCATAATTAGGAAGCGTGGTGGGTTCCGCGCTCCAGATGGAGACTCAGCTGGAAGTTAAAGGGAAGAATGACAAGGAACTTTATGAATTGGAGCTGTAAGTTACCTCTTTGACAGAGAGAGCGAGATGGTGGTGGGGGACAGCCCCCAGTGAAATCAGAGGTGAGAGCACAAAGCAATACAGTAGGCAGACTCCGGTTTTTTTGGGGGGAGATGCTCGAGAATATCCGGGTGGACTCCTGAGGCTCGATCCCGCATTTGCGTATGCCGAGCCTCCTTCCTCATGACCTTTGTCCAGAGTGGAATGCCTCCCCGGCTCCCGGCACATGATCAGTGCATGCTCAGTCACGATATCAGTGCCTGCTCAGCCACGTGATCACTGACGGCACAGTCACGTGATCAGCGCCTCTCAGTCACGTGATCACCGTATGATAAACACGTGATCAGTGAACGACCAGCCAGGTGATCACTGCATGCGCGGTCAGGTGGTCAGTTCCTGATCAGCCACCTGATCAGTGCGTGCACAGTCCCCTGATCAGCGCCTGTCAGTCACTGATCACTGCCTGATAAACCCGTGATCAGTGCCCGAACAGCCACGTCATCAGTGCATGCGCAGTCACGTGATCAGTGCATGATAGCCACGTGATCAGTGCGTGCACAGTCCCATGATCAGCGCCTGTCAGTCACTGATCATTGCCTGAGAAACACGTGATCAGTGCATGATGAGCCATGTGATCAGTGCCCGATCAGCCACGTCATCAGTGCATGCGCAGTCACGTCATCAGTGCATGATAGCCACGTGATCAGTGCCTGCTCAGTCACGTGATCTGGACTTGATCAGCCACGTGATCAGTGCCTGCAGAGTCACGTGATCAGGGCCTGCTGAGCTGCGTGATTCCTGCCGGCTCATCTGCATGACAATTGCCATCTGAGCTGCGTGATTCCTGTCGGCTCATCTGCTTGACAATTGCCAGCTGAGCTGCGTGATTCCTGCCTGGTCACGTGCTTGATTATTGCCAGTTGAGCAGCATGATTCGTCACTGCTGAGCTCCATGCTTATTGCCTGCTGATTGCGTGGTTCGTGTCTGCTCAGCTCTTTGAGTATTGCCTCCTGAGGTCCCTGTTCGGTCGCCACCTGCCGGGGACCAGCCCCAACTGATCCAGGGTATTCGAAGGAGAGATGGCCTAGGCGACTATTTATATGCTAATCAGAGATGTCAAGAATAATAGTATGAGGAGAGCTCAGTAGGAAAATTCGGTGGAGAAAAGAGACTGAGGAGCTTGGTTTACGCGGAAGACCAATCAAACTTCAAGACAAGAAGTTTGCACCACTTACGTAGGCCGCAGGCGCCCTCTCGAATGGCGAAAGGTGCCTCAGCCTAGACACCTTCTCGAGTGGGTCTTAGCAGCCCAGGCATAATTAGGAAGCGTGGTGGGTTCCGCGCTCCAGATGGAGACTCAGCTGGAAGTTAAAGGGAAGAATGACAAGGAACTTTATGAATTGGAGCTGTAAGTTACCTCTTTGACAGAGAGAGCGAGATGGTGGTGGGGGACAGCCCCCAGTGAAATCAGAGGTGAGAGCACAAAGCAATACAGTAGGCAGACTCCGGTTTTTTGGGGGGAGATGCTCGAGAATATCCGGGTGGACTCCTGAGGCTCGATCCCGCATTTGCGTATGCCGAGCCTCCTTCCTCATGACCTTTGTCCAGAGTGGAATGCCTCCCCGGCTCCCGGCACATGATCAGTGCATGCTCAGTCACGATATCAGTGCCTGCTCAGCCACGTGATCACTGACGGCACAGTCACGTGATCAGCGCCTCTCAGTCACGTGATCACCGTATGATAAACACGTGATCAGTGAACGACCAGCCAGGTGATCACTGCATGCGCGGTCAGGTGGTCAGTTCCTGATCAGCCACCTGATCAGTGCGTGCACAGTCCCCTGATCAGCGCCTGTCAGTCACTGATCACTGCCTGATAAACCCGTGATCAGTGCCCGAACAGCCACGTCATCAGTGCATGCGCAGTCACGTGATCAGTGCATGATAGCCACGTGATCAGTGCGTGCACAGTCCCATGATCAGCGCCTGTCAGTCACTGATCATTGCCTGAGAAACACGTGATCAGTGCATGATGAGCCATGTGATCAGTGCCCGATCAGCCACGTCATCAGTGCATGCGCAGTCACGTCATCAGTGCATGATAGCCACGTGATCAGTGCCTGCTCAGTCACGTGATCTGGACTTGATCAGCCACGTGATCAGTGCCTGCAGAGTCACGTGATCAGGGCCTGCTGAGCTGCGTGATTCCTGCCGGCTCATCTGCATGACAATTGCCATCTGAGCTGCGTGATTCCTGTCGGCTCATCTGCTTGACAATTGCCAGCTGAGCTGCGTGATTCCTGCCTGGTCACGTGCTTGATTATTGCCAGTTGAGCAGCATGATTCGTCACTGCTGAGCTCCATGCTTATTGCCTGCTGATTGCGTGGTTCGTGTCTGCTCAGCTCTTTGAGTATTGCCTCCTGAGGTCCCTGTTCGGTCGCCACCTGCCGGGGACCAGCCCCAACTGATCCAGGGTATTCGAAGGAGAGATGGCCTAGGCGACTATTTATATGCTAATCAGAGATGTCAAGAATAATAGTATGAGGAGAGCTCAGTAGGAAAATTCGGTGGAGAAAAGAGACTGAGGAGCTTGGTTTACGCGGAAGACCAATCAAACTTCAAGACAAGAAGTTTGCACCACTTACGTAGGCCGCAGGCGCCCTCTCGAATGGCGAAAGGTGCCTCACCCTAGACACCTTCTCGAGTGGGTCTTAGCAGCCCAGGCATAATTAGGAAGCGTGGTGGGTTCCGCGCTCCAGATGGAGACTCAGCTGGAAGTTAAAGGGAAGAATGACAAGGAACTTTATGAATTGGAGCTGTAAGTTACCTCTTTGACAGAGAGAGCGAGATGGTGGTGGGGGACAGCCCCCAGTGAAATCAGAGGTGAGAGCACAAAGCAATACAGTAGGCAGACTCCGGTTTTTTTGGGGGGAGATGCTCGAGAATATCCGGGTGGACTCCTGAGGCTCGATCCCGCATTTGCGTATGCCGAGCCTCCTTCCTCATGACCTTTGTCCAGAGTGGAATGCCTCCCCGGCTCCCGGCACATGATCAGTGCATGCTCAGTCACGATATCAGTGCCTGCTCAGCCACGTGATCACTGACGGCACACTCACGTGATCAGCGCCTCTCAGTCACGTGATCACCGTATGATAAACACGTGATCAGTGAACGACCAGCCACGTGATCACTGCATGCGCGGTCAGGTGGTCAGTTCCTGATCAGCCACCTGATCAGTGCGTGCACAGTCCCCTGATCAGCGCCTGTCAGTCACTCATCACTGCCTGATAAACCCGTGATCAGTGCCCGAACAGCCACGTCATCAGTGCATGCGCAGTCACGTGATCAGTGCATGATAGCCACGTGATCAGTGCGTGCACAGTCCCATGATCAGCGCCTGTCAGTCACTGATCATTGCCTGAGAAACACGTGATCAGTGCATGATGAGCCATGTGATCAGTGCCCGATCAGCCACGTCATCAGTGCATGCGCAGTCACGTCATCAGTGCATGATAGCCACGTGATCAGTGCCTGCTCAGTCACGTGATCTGGACTTGATCAGCCACGTGATCAGTGCCTGCAGAGTCACGTGATCAGGGCCTGCTGAGCTGCGTGATTCCTGCCGGCTCATCTGCATGACAATTGCCATCTGAGCTGCGTGATTCCTGTCGGCTCATCTGCTTGACAATTGCCAGCTGAGCTGCGTGATTCCTGCCTGGTCACGTGCTTGATTATTGCCAGTTGAGCAGCATGATTCGTCACTGCTGAGCTCCATGCTTATTGCCTGCTGATTGCGTGGTTCGTGTCTGCTCAGCTCTTTGAGTATTGCCTCCTGAGGTCCCTGTTCGGTCGCCACCTGCCGGGGACCAGCCCCAACTGATCCAGGGTATTCGAAGGAGAGATGGCCTAGGCGACTATTTATATGCTAATCAGAGATGTCAAGAATAATAGTATGAGGAGAGCTCAGTAGGAAAATTCGGTGGAGAAAAGAGACTGAGGAGCTTGGTTTACGCGGAAGACCAATCAAACTTCAAGACAAGAAGTTTGCACCACTTACGTAGGCCGCAGGCGCCCTCTCGAATGGCGAAAGGTGCCTCAGCCTAGACACCTTCTCGAGTGGGTCTTAGCAGCCCAGGCATAATTAGGAAGCGTGGTGGGTTCCGCGCTCCAGATGGAGACTCAGCTGGAAGTTAAAGGGAAGAATGACAAGGAACTTTATGAATTGGAGCTGTAAGTTACCTCTTTGACAGAGAGAGCGAGATGGTGGTGGGGGACAGCCCCCAGTGAAATCAGAGGTGAGAGCACAAAGCAATACAGTAGGCAGACTCCGGTTTTTTTGGGGGGAGATGCTCGAGAATATCCGGGTGGACTCCTGAGGCTCGATCCCGCATTTGCGTATGCCGAGCCTCCTTCCTCATGACCTTTGTCCAGAGTGGAATGCCTCCCCGGCTCCCGGCACATGATCAGTGCATGCTCAGTCACGATATCAGTGCCTGCTCAGCCACGTGATCACTGACGGCACAGTCACGTGATCAGCGCCTCTCAGTCACGTGATCACCGTATGATAAACACGTGATCAGTGAGCGACCAGCCACGTGATCACTGCATGCGCGGTCAGGTGGTCAGTTCCTGATCAGCCACCTGATCAGTGCGTGCACAGTCCCCTGATCAGCGCCTGTCAGTCACTGATCACTGCCTGATAAACCCGTGATCAGTGCCCGAACAGCCACGTCATCAGTGCATGCGCAGTCACGTGATCAGTGCATGATAGCCACGTGATCAGTGCGTGCACAGTCCCATGATCAGCGCCTGTCAGTCACTGATCATTGCCTGAGAAACACGTGATCAGTGCATGATGAGCCATGTGATCAGTGCCCGATCAGCCACGTCATCAGTGCATGCGCAGTCACGTCATCAGTGCATGATAGCCACGTGATCAGTGCCTGCTCAGTCACGTGATCTGGACTTGATCAGCCACGTGATCAGTGCCTGCAGAGTCACGTGATCAGGGCCTGCTGAGCTGCGTGATTCCTGCCGGCTCATCTGCATGACAATTGCCATCTGAGCTGCGTGATTCCTGTCGGCTCATCTGCTTGACAATTGCCAGCTGAGCTGCGTGATTCCTGCCTGGTCACGTGCTTGATTATTGCCAGTTGAGCAGCATGATTCGTCACTGCTGAGCTCCATGCTTATTGCCTGCTGATTGCGTGGTTCGTGTCTGCTCAGCTCTTTGAGTATTGCCTCCTGAGGTCCCTGTTCGGTCGCCACCTGCCGGGGACCAGCCCCAACTGATCCAGGGTATTCGAAGGAGAGATGGCCTAGGCGACTATTTATATGCTAATCAGAGATGTCAAGAATAATAGTATGAGGAGAGCTCAGTAGGAAAATTCGGTGGAGAAAAGAGACTGAGGAGCTTGGTTTACGCGGAAGACCAATCAAACTTCAAGACAAGAAGTTTGCACCACTTACGTAGGCCGCAGGCGCCCTCTCGAATGGCGAAAGGTGCCTCAGCCTAGACACCTTCTCGAGTGGGTCTTAGCAGCCCAGGCATAATTAGGAAGCGTGGTGGGTTCCGCGCTCCAGATGGAGACTCAGCTGGAAGTTAAAGGGAAGAATGACAAGGAACTTTATGAATTGGAGCTGTAAGTTACCTCTTTGACAGAGAGAGCGAGATGGTGGTGGGGGACAGCCCCCAGTGAAATCAGAGGTGAGAGCACAAAGCAATACAGTAGGCAGACTCCGGTTTTTTGGGGGGAGATGCTCGAGAATATCCGGGTGGACTCCTGAGGCTCGATCCCGCATTTGCGTATGCCGAGCCTCCTTCCTCATGACCTTTGTCCAGAGTGGAATGCCTCCCCGGCTCCCGGCACATGATCAGTGCATGCTCAGTCACGATATCAGTGCCTGCTCAGCCACGTGATCACTGACGGCACAGTCACGTGATCAGCGCCTCTCAGTCACGTGATCACCGTATGATAAACACGTGATCAGTGAACGACCAGCCAGGTGATCACTGCATGCGCGGTCAGGTGGTCAGTTCCTGATCAGCCACCTGATCAGTGCGTGCACAGTCCCCTGATCAGCGCCTGTCAGTCACTGATCACTGCCTGATAAACCCGTGATCAGTGCCCGAACAGCCACGTCATCAGTGCATGTGCAGTCACGTGATCAGTGCATGATAGCCACGTGATCAGTGCGTGCACAGTCCCATGATCAGCGCCTGTCAGTCACTGATCATTGCCTGAAAAACACGTGATCAGTGCATGATGAGCCATGTGATCAGTGCCCGATCAGCCACGTCATCAGTGCATGCGCAGTCACGTCATCAGTGCATGATAGCCACGTGATCAGTGCCTGCTCAGTCACGTGATCTGGACTTGATCAGCCACGTGATCAGTGCCTGCAGAGTCACGTGATCAGGGCCTGCTGAGCTGCGTGATTCCTGCCGGCTCATCTGCATGACAATTGCCAGCTGAGCTGCGTGATTCCTGTCGGCTCATCTGCTTGACAATTGCCAGCTGAGCTGCGTGATTCCTGCCTGGTCACGTGCTTGATTATTGCCAGTTGAGCAGCATGATTCGTCACTGCTGAGCTCCATGCTTATTGCCTGCTGATTGCGTGGTTCGTGTCTGCTCAGCTCTTTGAGTATTGCCTCCTGAGGTCCCTGTTCGGTCGCCACCTGCCGGGGACCAGCCCCAACTGATCCAGGGTATTCGAAGGAGAGATGGCCTAGGCGACTATTTATATGCTAATCAGAGATGTCAAGAATAATAGTATGAGGAGAGCTCAGTAGGAAAATTCGGTGGAGAAAAGAGACTGAGGAGCTTGGTTTACGCGGAAGACCAATCAAACTTCAAGACAAGAAGTTTGCACCACTTACGTAGGCCGCAGGCGCCCTCTCGAATGGCGAAAGGTGCCTCAGCCTAGACACCTTCTCGAGTGGGTCTTAGCAGCCCAGGCATAGTTAGGAAGCGTGGTGGGTTCCGCGCTCCAGATGGAGACTCAGCTGGAAGTTAAAGGGAAGAATGACAAGGAACTTTATGAATTGGAGCTGTAAGTTACCTCTTTGACAGAGAGAGCGAGATGGTGGTGGGGGACAGCCCCCAGTGAAATCAGAGGTGAGAGCACAAAGCAATACAGTAGGCAGACTCCGGTTTTTGGGGGGAGATGCTCGAGAATATCCGGGTGGACTCCTGAGGCTCGATCCCGCATTTGCGTATGCCGAGCCTCCTTCCTCATGACCTTTGTCCAGAGTGGAATGCCTCCCCGGCTCCCGGCACATGATCAGTGCATGCTCAGTCACGATATCAGTGCCTGCTCAGCCACGTGATCACTGACGGCACAGTCACGTGATCAGCGCCTCTCAGTCACGTGATCACCGTATGATAAACACGTGATCAGTGAACGACCAGCCAGGTGATCACTGCATGCGCGGTCAGGTGGTCAGTTCCTGATCAGCCACCTGATCAGTGCGTGCACAGTCCCCTGATCAGCGCCTGTCAGTCACTGATCACTGCCTGATAAACCCGTGATCAGTGCCCGAACAGCCACGTCATCAGTGCATGCGCAGTCACGTGATCAGTGCATGATAGCCACGTGATCAGTGCGTGCACAGTCCCATGATCAGCGCCTGTCAGTCACTGATCATTGGCTGATAAACACGTAATCAGTGCATGATGAGCCATGTGATCAGTGCCCGATCAGCCACGTCATCAGTGCATGCGCAGTCACGTCATCAGTGCACGATAGCCACGTGATCAGTGCCTGCTCAGTCACGTGATCTGGACTTGATCAGCCACGTGATCAGTGCCTGCAGAGTCACGTGATCAGGGCCTGCTGAGCTGCGTGATTCCTGCCGGCTCATCTGCATGACAATTGCCATCTGAGCTGCGTGATTCCTGTCGGCTCATCTGCTTGACAATTGCCAGCTGAGCTGCGTGATTCCTGCCTGGTCACGTTCTTGATTATTGCCAGTTGAGCAGCATGATTCGTCACTGCTGAGCTCCATGCTTATTGCCTGCTGATTGCGTGGTTCGTGTCTGCTCAGCTCTTTGAGTATTGCCTCCTGAGGTCCCTGTTCGGTCGCCACCTGCCGGGGACCAGCCCCAACTGATCCAGGGTATTCGAAGGAGAGATGGCCTAGGCGACTATTTATATGCTAATCAGAGATGTCAAGAATAATAGTATGAGGAGAGCTCAGTAGGAAAATTCGGTGGAGAAAAGAGACTGAGGAGCTTGGTTTACGCGGAAGACCAATCAAACTTCAAGACAAGAAGTTTGCACCACTTACGTGGGCCGCAGGCGCCCTCTCGAATAGCGAAAGGTGCCTCAGCCTAGACACCTTCTCGAGTGGGTCTTAGCAGCCCAGGCATAATTAGGAAGCGTGGTGGGTTCCGCGCTCCAGATGGAGACTCAGCTGGAAGTTAAAGGGAAGAATGACAAGGAACTTTATGAATTGGAGCTGTAAGTTACCTCTTTGACAGAGAGAGCGAGATGGTGGTGGGGGACAGCCCCCAGTGAAATCAGAGGTGAGAGCACAAAGCAATACAGTAGGCAGACTCCGGTTTTTTTGGGGGGAGATGCTCGAGAATATCCGGGTGGACTCCTGAGGCTCGATCCCGCATTTGCGTATGCCGAGCCTCCTTCCTCATGACCTTTGTCCAGAGTGGAATGCCTCCCCGGCTCCCGGCACATGATCAGTGCATGCTCAGTCACGATATCAGTGCCTGCTCAGCCACGTGATCACTGACGGCACAGTCACGTGATCAGCGCCTCTCAGTCACGTGATCACCGTATGATAAACACGTGATCAGTGAACGACCAGCCAGGTGATCACTGCATGCTCGGTCAGGTGGTCAGTTCCTGATCAGCCACCTGATCAGTGCGTGCACAGTCCCCTGATCAGCGCCTGTCAGTCACTGATCACTGCCTGATAAACTCGTGATCAGTGCCCGAACAGCCACGTCATCAGTGCATGCGCAGTCACGTGATCAGTGCATGATAGCCACGTGATCAGTGCGTGCACAGTCCCATGATCAGCGCCTGTCAGTCACTGATCATTGTCTGATAAACAGGTGATCAGTGCATGATGAGCCATGTGATCAGTGCCTGATCAGCCACGTCATCAGTGCATGCGCAGTCACGTGATCAGTGCATGATAGCCACGTGATCAGTGCATGCTCAGTCACGTGATCTGGACTTGATCAGCCACGTGATCAGTGCCTGCAGAGCTGCGTGATTACTGTCGGCTCATCTGCTTGACAATTGCCAGCTGAGCTGCGTGATTCCTGCCTGGTCACGTGCTTGATTATTGCCAGTTGAGCAGCATGATTCGTCACTGCTGAGCTCCATGCTTATTGCCTGCTGATTGCATGGTTCGTGTCTGCTCAGCTCTTTGAGTATTGCCTCCTGAGGTCCCTGTTCGGTCGCCACCTGCCGGGGACCAGCCCCAACTGATCCAGGGTATTCGAAGGAGAGATGGCCTAGGCGACTATTTATATGCTAATCAGAGATGTCAAGAATAATAGTATGAGGAGAGCTCAGTAGGAAAATTCGGTGGAGAAAAGAGACTGAGTAGCTTGGTTTACGCGGAAGACCAATCAAACTTCAAGACAAGAAGTTTGCACCACTTACGTAGGCCGCAGGCGCCCTCTCGAATAGCGAAAGGTGCCTCACCCTAGACACCTTCTCGAGTGGGTCTTAGCAGCCCAGGCATAATTAGTAAGCGTGGTGGGTTCCGCGCTCCAGATGGAGACTCAGCTGGAAGTTAAAGGGAAGAATGACAAGGAACTTTATGAATTGGAGCTGTAAGTTAACTCTTTGACAGAGAGAGCGAGATGGTGGTGGGGGACAGCCCCCAGTGAAATCAGAGGTGAGAGCACAAAGCAATACAGTAGGCAGACTCCGTTTTTTTGGGGGGAGATGCTCGAGAATATCCGGGTGGACTCCTGAGGCTCGATCCCGCATTTGCGTATGCCGAGCCTCCTTCCTCATGACCTTTGTCCAGAGTGGAATGCCTCCCCGGCTCCCGGCACATGATCAGTGCATGCTCAGTCACGATATCAGTGCCTGCTCAGCCACGTGATCACTGACGGCACAGTCACGTGATCAGCGCCTCTCAGTCACGTGATCACCGTATGATAAACACGTGATCAGTGAACGACCAGCCACGTGATCACTGCATGCGCAGTCAGGTGGTCAGTTCCTGATCAGCCACCTGATCAGTGCGTGCACAGTCCCCTGATCAGCGCCTGTCAGTCACTGATCACTGCCTGATAAACACGTGATCAGTGCCCGAACAGCCACGTCATCAGTGCATGCGCAGTCACGTGATCAGTGCATGATAGCCACGTGATCAGTGCGTGCACAGTCCCATGATCAGCGCCTGTCAGTCACTGATCATTGCCTGATAAACACGTGATCAGTGCATGATGAGCCATGTGATCAGTGCCTGATCAGCCACGTCATCAGTGCATGCGCAGTCACGTCATCAGTGCATGATAGCCACGTGATCAGTGCATGCTCAGTCACGTGATCTGGACTTGATCAGCCACGTGATCAGTGCCTGCAGAGTCACGTGATCAGGGCCTGCTGAGCTGCGTGATTCCTGCCGGCTCATCTGCATGACAATTGCCATCTGAGCTGCGTGATTCCTGTCGGCTCATCTGCTTGACAATTGCCAGCTGAGCTGCGTGATTCCTGCCTGGTCACGTGCTTGATTATTGCCAGTTGAGCAGCATGATTCGTCACTGCTGAGCTCCATGCTTATTGCCTGCTGATTGCGTGGTTCGTGTCTGCTCAGCTCTTTGAGTATTGCCTCCTGAGGTCCCTGTTCGGTCGCCACCTGCCGGGGACCAGCCCCAACTGATCCAGGGTATTCGAAGGAGAGATGGCCTAGGCGACTATTTATATGCTAATCAGAGATGTCAAGAATAATAGTATGAGGAGAGCTCAGTAGGAAAATTCGGTGGAGAAAAGAGACTGAGTAGCTTGGTTTACGCGGAAGACCAATCAAACTTCAAGACAAGAAGTTTGCACCACTTACGTAGGCCGCAGGCGCCCTCTCGAATAGCGAAAGGTGCCTCACCCTAGACACCTTCTCGAGTGGGTCTTAGCAGCCCAGGCATAATTAGTAAGCGTGGTGGGTTCCGCGCTCCAGATGGAGACTCAGCTGGAAGTTAAAGGGAAGAATGACAAGGAACTTTATGAATTGGAGCTGTAAGTTAACTCTTTGATAGAGAGAGCGAGATGGTGGTGGGGGACAGCCCCCAGTGAAATCAGAGGTGAGAGCACAAAGCAATACAGTAGGCAGACTCCGGTTTTTTTGGGGGAGATGCTCGAGAATATCCGGGTGGACTCCTGAGGCTCGATCCCGCATTTGCGTATGCCGAGCCTCCTTCCTCATGACCTTTGTCCAGAGTGGAATGCCTCCCCGGCTCCCGGCACATGATCAGTGCATGCTCAGTCACGATATCATTGCCTGCTCAGCCACGTGATCACTGACGGCACAGTCACGTGATCAGCGCCTCTCAGTCACGTGATCACCGTATGATAAACACGTGATCAGTGAACGACCAGCCACGTGATCACTGCGTGCGCGCTCAGGTGGTCAGTTCCTGATCAGCCACCTGATCAGTGCGTGCACAGTCCCCTGATCAGCGCCTGTCAGTCACTGATCACTGCCTGATAAACAGGTGATCAGTGCCCGAACAGCCACGTCATCAGTGCATGCGCAGTCACGTGATCAGTGCATGATAGCCACGTGATCAGTGCATGATCAGCCACGTGATCAGTGCATGATCAGCCACGTGATCAGTGCATGATCAGTTACGTGATCAGTGCATGATCAGCCACGTGATCAGTGCATGATCAGCCACGTGATCAGTGCATGATCAGCCACGTGATCAGTGCATGATAGCCACGTGATCAGTGCATGATCAGTCACGTGATCAGTGTATGATCAGCCACGTGATCAGTGCATGCTCAGTCACGTGATCAGGGCCTGCTGAGCTGCGTGATTCCTGTCTGCTCATCTGCTTGACAATTGCCAGCTGAGCTGCACGATTCCTGCCTGTCATCTGCTTGACAATTGCCAGCTGTGCTGCGTGATTCCTGCCTGCTCAGCTGCTTGATTATTGCCAGCTGAGCAGCATGATTCCTCACAGCTGAGTTCCATGATTATTGCCTGCTGACTGCGTGATTCGTGCCTACTCAGCTCTTTGTTTATTGCCTCCAGAGGCACATGATCAGTGTATGATAGCAAACATGATCAGTGCATGATCAGTCACATGATCAGAGCCATTAAGTCACGTGATCACTACATGATAGTCATGTGATCAGTCCATGCTCAGTCACGGTATCAGTGCATGATCAGCCACGTGATCAGTGCATGATCAGCCAGGTGATCAGTTCATGATAGCCATGTGATCAGTGCATGATTTGTCACGTGATCAGTGCATGACCAGGCAGGTGATCAGTGCATGATCAGTCACGTGATCAGTGCATGATCAGTCACGTGATCAGTGCATGATCAGTCACGTGATCAGTGGATGATCAGCCACGTGATCAGTGCATGATCAGCCACGTGATCAGTGCATGATCAATCACGTGATCAGTGCATGATCAGTCACGTGACCAGTACATGGTAGCTAGGTGATCAGTGCATGATCAGCCACGTGATCAGTGCATGATAGCCACGTGATCAGTGCATGATCAGTCACGTGATCAGTGCATGATCAGTCACGTGATCAGTGCATGATCAGTCACGTGATCAGTGCATGATCAGCCACGTGATCAGTGCATGATCAGTCACGTGATCAGTACATGGTAGCTACGTGATCAGTGCATGATCAGCCACGTGATCAGTGCATGATAGCCACGTGATCAGTGCATGATCAGTCACATGATCAGTGCATGATCATCCACGTGATCAGTGCATGGCAGTCACGTGATCAGTGCATGATATAGACGTGATCAGTGCATGATCAGTCACGTGATCAGTGCATGATCAGCCACGTGATCAGTGCATGATAGCCAGTGATCAGTGCATGATAGCCACGTGATCAGTGCATGATCAGTCACGTGATCAGTGCATGATCAGCCACGTGATCAGTGCATGATAGCCACGTGATCAGTGCATGATCAGCCACGTGATCAGTGCATGATCAGCCACGTGATCAGTGCATGATCAGCCACGTGATCAGTGCATGATAGCCACGTGATCAGTGCATGATCAGTCACGTGATCAGTGTATGATCAGCCACGTGATCAGTGCATGCTCAGTCACGTGATCAGGGCCTGCTGAGCTGCGTGATTACTGTCTGCTCATCTGCTTGACAATTGCCAGCTGAGCTGCACGATTCCTGCCTGTCATCTGCTTGACAATTGCCAGCTGTGCTGCGTAATTCCTGCCTGCTCAGCTGCTTGATTATTGCCAGCTGAGCAGCATGATTCCTCACAGCTGAGTTCCATGATTATTGCCTGCTGACTGTTTGATTCGTGCCTACTCAGCTCTTTGTTTATTGCCTCCAGAGGCACATGATCAGTGTATGATAGCAAACATGATCAGCGCATGATCAGTCACATGATCAGCGCCATTAAGTCACGTGATCACTACATGATAGTCATGTGATCAGTCCATGCTCAGTCACGGTATCAGTGCATGATCAGCCACGTGATCAGTGCATGATCAGCCAGGTGATCAGTTCATGATAGCCACGTGATCAGTGCATGATAGTCACGTGATCAGTGCATGACCAGGCAGGTGATCAGTGCATGATCAGCCACGTGATCAGTGCATGATAGCCACGTGATCAGTGCATGATCAGTCACCTGATGGGTGTATGATCAGTCACGTGACCAGTACATGGTAGCTACATGATCATTGCATGATCAGCCACGTGAGTAGTGCATGATAGCCACGTGATCAGTGCATGATCAGTCACGTGATCAGTGCATGATCAGTCACGTGATCAGTGCATGATCAGTCACGTGATCAGTGCATGATCAGTCACGTGATCAGTGCATGATCAGTCACGTGATCAGTGCATGATAGCCACGTGATCAGTGCATGATCAGCCACGTGATCAGTGCATGATAGCCACGTGATCAGTGCATGATCAGTCACATGATCAGTGCATGATCATCCACGTGATCAGTGCATGATCAGTCACGTGATCAGTGCATGATATAGACGTGATCAGTGCATGATCAGTCACGTGATCAGTGCATGATCAGCCACGTGATCAGTGCATGATAGCCACGTGATCAGTGCATGATAGTCAGTGATCAGTGCATGATCAGTCACGTGATCAGTGCATGATCAGCCACGTGATCAGTGCATGATAGCCACGTGATCAGTGCATGATCAGTCACGTGATCAGTGCATGATCAGTCACGTGATCAGTGCATGATCAGCCACGTGATCAGTGCATGATCAGTCACGTGATCAGTGCATGATATAGACGTGATCAGTGCATGATCAGTCACGTGATCAGTGCATGATCAGCCACGTGATCAGTGCATGATAGCCACGTGATCAGTGCATGATAGCCAGTGATCAGTGCATGATCAGTCACGTGATCAGTGCATGATCAGCCACGTGATCAGTGCATGATAGCCACGTGATCAGTGCATGATCAGTCACGTGATCAGTGCATGATCAGTCACGTGATCAGTGCATGATGAGCCACGTGATCAGTGCATGATCAATTACGTGATCAGTGCATGATCAGTCACGTGACCAGTACATGGTTGCTACGTGATCATTGCATGATCAGCCACGTGAGCAGTGCATGATAGCCACGTGATCAGTGCATGATCAGTCACGTGATCAGTGCATGATCAGTCACGTGATCAGTGCATGATCATTCACGTGATCAGTGCATGATCAGTCACGTGACCAGTACATGGAGCTAGGTGATCATTGCATGATCAGCCACGTGATCAGTGCATGATAGCCACGTGATCAGTGCATGATCAGTTACGTGAGCAGTGTATGATCAGCCACGTGATCAGTGCATGAGTGCCACGTGATCAGTGCATGATCAGTCACGTGAGCAGTGCATGATCAGCCACGTGATCAGTGCATGATCAGTCACGTGATCAGTGCATGATCAGCCACGTGATCAGTGCATGATATCCACGTGATCAGTGCATGATAGCCACGTGATCAGTGCATGATCAGTCACGTGATCAGTGCATGATCAGCCACGTGATCAGTGCATGATCAGTCACGTGATCAGTGCATGATCAGCCACGTGATCAGTGCATGAGTGCCACGTGATCAGTGCATGATCAGTCACGTGATCAGTGCATGATCAGCCACGTGATCAGTGCATGATAGCCACGTGATCAGTGCATGATAGTCAGTGATCAGTGCATGATCAGTCACGTGATCAGTGCATGATCAGCCACGTGATCAGTGCATGATAGCCACTGATCAGTGCATGATCAGTCACGTGATCAGTGCATGATCAGCCACGTGATCAGTGCATGATCAATTACGTGATCAGTGCATGATCAGTCACGTGATCAGTGCATGGTAGCTACGTGATCAGTGCATGAT
The DNA here is from genome assembly GCF_032452875.1 of Bos javanicus. Lineage (NCBI taxonomy): Eukaryota > Metazoa > Chordata > Mammalia > Artiodactyla > Bovidae > Bos > Bos javanicus. The sequence continues at coordinate 55,017 of NW_026893634.1, forward strand.
CAGCCACGTGATCAGTGCATGATAGCCACGTGATCAGTGCATGATCAGTCACGTGATCAGTGCATGATCAGTCACGTGATCAGTGCATGATCAGTTACGTGATCAGTGCATGATCAGTCACGTGATCAGTGCATGATAGCCACGTGATCAGTGCATGATCAGCCACGTGATCAGTGCATGATAGCCACGTGATCAGTGCATGATCAGTCACGTGATCAGTGCATGATCAGCCACGTGATCAGTGCATGAGTGCCACGTGATCAGTGCATGATCAATCACGTGATCAGTGCATGATCAGCCACGTGATCAGTGCATGATCAGCCACGTGATCAGTGCATGATCAGCCACGTGATCAGTGCATGATCAATTACGTGATCAGTGCATGATCAGTCACGTGATCAGTACATGGTAGCTACGTGATCATTGCATGATCAGCCACGTGATCAGTGCATGATAGCCACGTGATCAGTGCATGATCAGTCACATGATCAGTGTATGATCATCCACGTGATCAGTGCATGATCAGTCACGTGATCAGTGCATGATATAGACGTGATCAGTGCATGATCAGTCACGTGATCAGTGCATGATCAGCCACGTGATCAGTGCATGATAGCCAGTGAATCAGTGCATGATAGCCAGTGATCAGTGCATGATCAGTCACGTGATCAGTGTATGATCAGCCACGTGATCAGTGCATGATAGCCACTGATCAGTGCATGATCAGCCACGTGATCAGTGCATGATCAGTTACGTGAGCAGTGTATGATCAGCCACGTGATCAGTGCATGGTCAGACACGTGAACAGTGTATGATCAGCCACGTGATCAGTGCATGATAGCCACGTGATCAGTGCATGATCAGTCACGTGATCAGTGTATGATCAGCCACGTGAACAGTGCATGCTCAGTCACGTGATCAGGGCCTGCTGAGCTGCGTGATTACTGTCTGCTCATCTGCTTGACAATTGCCAGCTGAGCTGCACGATTCCTGCCTGTCATCTGCTTGACAATTGCCAGCTGTGCTGCGTAATTCCTGCCTGCTCAGCTGCTTGATTATTGCCAGCTGAGCAGCATGATTCCTCACAGCTGAGTTCCATGATTATTGCCTGCTGACTGTTTGATTCGTGCCTACTCAGCTCTTTGTTTATTGCCTCCAGAGGCACATGATCAGTGTATGATAGCAAACATGATCAGCGCATGATCAGTCACATGATCAGCGCCATTAAGTCACGTGATCACTACATGATAGTCATGTGATCAGTCCATGCTCAGTCACGGTATCAGTGCATGATCAGCCACGTGATCAGTGCATGATCAGCCACGTGATCAGTGCATGATAGCCACGTGATCAGTGCATGATCAGTCACGTGATCAGTGCATGATCAGGCAGGTGATCAGTGCATGATCAGCCACGTGATCAGTGCATGATAGCCACGTGATCAGTGCATGATCAGTCACCTGATGGGTGTATGATCAGTCACGTGACCAGTACATGGTAGCTACATGATCATTGCATGATCAGCCACGTGAGTAGTGCATGATAGCCACGTGATCAGTGCATGATCAGTCACGTGATCAGTGCATGATCAGTCACGTGATCAGTGCATGATCAGTCACGTGATCAGTGCATGATCAGCCACGTGATCAGTGCATGATCAGTCACGTGATCAGTGCATGATCAGCCACGTGATCAGTGCATGATCAGTCACGTGATCAGTGCATGATCAGTCACGTGATCAGTGCATGATCAGTCACGTGATCAGTGCATGATCAGCCACGTGATCAGTGCATGATCAGTCACGTGATCAGTGCATGATCAGCCACGTGATCAGTGCATGATCAGTCACGTGATCAGTGCATGATAGCCACGTGATCAGTGCATGATCAGTCACGTGATCAGTGCATGATCAGTCACGTGACCAGTACATGGTAGCTACATGATCATTGCATGATCAGCCACGTGATCAGTGCATGATAGCCACGTGATCAGTGCATGATAGTCACGTGATCAGTGCATGATCAGTCACGTGATCAGTGCATGATCAGCCACGTGATCAGTGCATGATCAGCCACGTGATCAGTGCATGATAGCCACGTGATCAGTGCATGATCAGTCACGTGATCAGTGCATGATCAGGCACGTGATCAGTGCATGATCAGCCACGTGATCAGTGCATGATAGCCACGTGATCAGTGCATGATCAGTCACGTGATCAGTGTATGATCAGTCACGTGACCAGTACATGGTAGCTACATGATCATTGCATGATCAGCCACGTGATAGTGCATGATAGCCACGTGATCAGTGCATGATCAGTCACGTGATCAGTGCATGATCAGTCATGTGATCAGTGCATGATCAGGCACGTGATCAGTGCATGATCAGTCACGTGATCAGTGCATGATAGCCACGTGATCAGTGCATGATCAGTCACGTGATCAGTGCATGATCAGTCACGTGATCAGTGCATGATCAGCCACGTGATCAGTGCATGATCAGCCACGTGATCAGTGCATGATCAATTACGTGATCAGTGCATGATCAGTCACGTGATCAGTGCATGGTAGCTACGTGATCAGTGCATGATCAGCCACGTGATCAGTGCATGATAGCCACGTGATCAGTGCATGATCAGTCACGTGATCAGTGCATGATCAGTCACGTGATCAGTGCATGATCAGTCACGTGATCAGTGCATGATCAATTACGTGATCAGTGCATGATCAGTCACGTGACCAGTACATGGTAGCTACGTGATCATTGCATGATCAGCCACGTGATCAGTGCATGATAGCCACGTGATCAGTGCATGATAGCCACGTGATCAGTGCATGATCAGTCATGTGATACGTGTGTGATCAGCCACGTGATCAGTGCATGATATCCACGTGATCAGTGCATGATAGCCACGTGATCAGTGCATGAGAGCCACGTGATCAGTGCATGATCAGTCACGTGATACATGTGTGATCAGCCACGTGATCAGTGCATGATGAGCCACGTGATCAGTGCAGGATCAATTACGTGATCAGTGCATGATCAGTCACGTGACCAGTACATGGTTGCTACGTGATCGTTGCATGATCAGCCACGTGAGCAGAGCATGATAGCCACGTGATCAGTGCATGATCAGTCACGTGATCAGTACATGATCAGTCACGTGAACAGTGCATGATCATTTACGTGATCTGTGCATGATCAGTCACGTGACCAGTATATGGTAGCTACGTGATCATTCCATGACGAGCCACGTGAGCAGTGCATGATAGCCACGTGATGTGTGCATGATGAGTTACGTGAGCAGAGTATGATCAGCCACGTGATCAGTGCATGAGTGCCACGTGATCAGTGCATGATATGTCACGTGACAGTGTGTGATCAGCCACGTGAACAGTGCATGTTCAGCCACGTGATCAGTGCATGATAGCCACGTGATCAGTGCATGATCAGTTACGTGAGCAGTGTATGATCAGCCACGTGATCAGTGCATGGTCAGACACGTGAACAGTGTATGATCAGCCACGTGATCAGTGCATGATATCCAAGTGATCAGTGCATGATCATCACGTGATCAGTGTATGATCAGCCACGTGAACAGTGCATGCTCAGTCACGTGATCAGGGCCTGCTGAGCTGCGTGATTACTGTCTGCTCATCTGCTTGACAATTGCCAGCTGAGCTGCACGATTCCTGCCTGTCATCTGCTTGACAATTGCCAGCTGTGCTGCGTAATTCCTGCCTGCTCAGCTGCTTGATTATTGCCAGCTGAGCAGCATGATTCCTCACAGCTGAGTTCCATGATTATTGCCTGCTGACTGTATGATTCGTGCCTACTCAGCTCTTTGTTTATTGCCTCCAGAGGCACATGATCAGTGTATGATAGCAAACATGATCAGTGCATGATCAGTCACATGATCAGCGCCATTAAGTCACGTGATCACTACATGATAGTCATGTGATCAGTCCATGCTCAGTCACGGTATCAGTGCATGATCAGCCACGTGATCAGTGCATGATCAGCCACGTGATCAGTTCATGATAGCTATGTGATCAGTGCATGATCAGTCACGTGATCAGTGCATGATCAGGCAGGTGATCAGTGCATGATCAGTCACGTGATCAGTGCATGATCAGTCACGTGATCAGTGCATGATCAGTCACGTGATCAGTGCATGATCAGCCACGTGATCAGTGCATGATCAGCCACGTGATCAGTGCATGATCAGTCACGTGATCAGTGCATGATCAGTCACGTGACCAGTACATGGTAGCTACGTGATCAGTGCATGATCAGCCACGTGAGCAGTGCATGATAGCCACGTGATCAGTGCATGATCAGTCACGTGATCAGTGCATGATCAGTCACGTGATCAGTGCATGATCAGTCACGTGATCAGTGCATGATCAATTACGTGATCAGTGCATGATCAGTCACGTGATCAGTACATGGTAGCTACGTGATCAGTGCATGATCAGCCACGTGATCAGTGCATGATAGCCACGTGATCAGTGCATGATCAGTCACATGATCAGTGCATGATCATCCACGTGATCAGTGCATGGCAGTCACGTGATCAGTGCATGATATAGACGTGATCAGTGCATGATCAGTCACGTGATCAGTGCATGATCAGCCACGTGATCAGTGCATGATAGCCAGTGATCAGTGCATGATAGCCAGTGATCAGTGCATGATCAGTCACGTGATCAGTGCATGATCAGCCACGTGATCAGTGCATGATAGCCACTGATCAGTGCATGATCAGCCACGTGATCAGTGCATGATCAGTTACGTGAGCAGTGTATGATCAGCCACGTGATCAGTGCATGGTCAGACACGTGAACAGTGTATGATCAGCCACGTGATCAGTGCATGATAGCCACGTGATCAGTGCATGATCAGTCACGTGATCAGTGTATGATCAGCCACGTGAACAGTGCATGCTCAGTCACGTGATCAGGGCCTGCTGAGCTGCGTGATTACTGTCTGCTCATCTGCTTGACAATTGCCAGCTGAGCTGCACGATTCCTGCCTGTCATCTGCTTGACAATTGCCAGCTGTGCTGCGTAATTCCTGCCTGCTCAGCTGCTTGATTATTGCCAGCTGAGCAGCATGATTCCTCACACCTGAGTTCCATGATTATTGCCTGCTGACTGTTTGATTCGTGCCTACTCAGCTCTTTGTTTATTGCCTCCAGAGGCACATGATCAGTGTATGATAGCAAACATGATCAGCGCATGATCAGTCACATGATCAGCGCCATTAAGTCACGTGATCACTACATGATAGTCATGTGATCAGTCCATGCTCAGTCACGGTATCAGTGCATGATCAGCCACGTGATCAGTGCATGATCAGCCACGTGATCAGTGCATGATCAGCCACGTGATCAGTGCATGATAGTCACGTGATCAGTGCATGATCAGGCAGGTGATCAGTGCATGATCAGCCACGTGATCAGTGCATGATAGCCACGTGATCAGTGCATGATCAGTCACCTGATGGGTGTATGATCAGTCACGTGACCAGTACATGGTAGCTACATGATCATTGCATGATCAGCCACGTGAGTAGTGCATGATAGCCACGTGATCAGTGCATGATCAGTCACGTGATCAGTGCATGATCAGTCACGTGATCAGTGCATGATAAGTCACGTGATCAGTGCATGATCAGCCACGTGATCAGTGCATGATCAGTCACGTGATCAGTGCATGATAGCTACGTGATCAGTGCATGATCAGCCACGTGATCAGTGCATGATAGCCACGTGATCAGTGCATGATCAGTCACATGATCAGTGCATGATCATCCACGTGATCAGTGCATGATCAGTCATGTGATCAGTGCATGATATAGACGTGATCAGTGCATGATCAGTCACGTGATCAGTGCATGATCAGCCACGTGATCAGTGCATGATCAGCCACGTGATCAGTGCATGATAGTCAGTGATCAGTGCATGATCAGTCACGTGATCAGTGCATGATCAGCCACGTGATCAGTGCATGATAGCCACGTGATCAGTGCATGATCAGTCACGTGATCAGTGCATGATCAGTCACGTGATCAGTGCATGATCAGCCACGTGATCAGTGCATGATCAGTCACGTGATCAGTGCATGATATAGACGTGATCAGTGCATGATCAGTCACGTGATCAGTGCATGATCAGCCACGTGATCAGTGCATGATCAGCCACGTGATCAGTGCATGATAGCCAGTGATCAGTGCATGATCAGTCACGTGATCAGTGCATGATCAGCCACGTGATCAGTGCATGATAGCCACGTGATCAGTGCATGATCAGTCACGTGATCAGTGCATGATCAGTCACGTGATCAGTGCATGATCAGCCACGTGATCAGTGCATGATCAATTACGTGATCAGTGCATGATCAGTCACGTGACCAGTACATGGTAGCTACGTGATCATTGCATGATCAGCCACGTGATCAGTGCATGATAGCCACGTGATCAGTGCATGATCAGTCACGTGATCAGTGCATGATCAGTCACGTGATCAGTGCATGATCAGTCACGTGATCAGTGCATGATCAGTCACGTGATCAGTGCATGGAGCTACGTGATCATTGCATGATCAGCCACGTGATCAGTGCATGATAGCCACGTGATCAGTGCATGATCAGTCACGTGATCAGTGCATGATCAGCCACGTGATCAGTGCATGATGCCACGTGATCAGTGCATGATCAGCCACGTGATCAGTGCATGATCAGCCACGTGATCAGTGCATGATCAGTCACGTGATCAGTGCATGATCAGCCACGTGATCAGTGCATGATCATCCACGTGATCAGTGCATGATAGCCACGTGATCAGTGCATGATCAGTCACGTGATCAGTGCATGATCAGCCACGTGATCAGTGCATGATCAGTCACGTGATCAGTGTATGATCAGCCACGTGATCAGTGCATGAGTGCCACGTGATCAGTGCATGATCAGTCACGTGACAGTGTGTGATCAGCCACGTGATCAGTGCATGATCAGCCACGTGATCAGTGCATGATAGCCACGTGATCAGTGCATGATCAGTTACGTGATCAGTGTATGATCAGCCACGTGATCAGTGCATGGTCAGACACGTGAACAGTGTATGATCAGCCACGTGATCAGTGCATGATAGCCACGTGATCAGTGCATGATCAGTCACGTGATCAGTGTATGATCAGCCACGTGAACAGTGCATGCTCAGTCACGTGATCAGGGCCTGCTGAGCTGCGTGATTACTGTCTGCTCATCTGCTTGACAATTGCCAGCTGAGCTGCACGATTCCTGCCTGTCATCTGCTTGACAATTGCCAGCTGTGCTGCGTAATTCCTGCCTGCTCAGCTGCTTGATTATTGCCAGCTGAGCAGCATGATTCCTCACAGCTGAGTTCCATGATTATTGCCTGCTGACTGTTTGATTCGTGCCTACTCAGCTCTTTGTTTATTGCCTCCAGAGGCACATGATCAGTGTATGATAGCAAACATGATCAGCGCATGATCAGTCACATGATCAGCGCCATTAAGTCACGTGATCACTACATGATAGTCATGTGATCAGTCCATGCTCAGTCACGGTATCAGTGCATGATCAGCCACGTGATCAGTGCATGATCAGTCACGTGATCAGTGTATGATCAGCCACGTGATCAGTGCATGATAGTCACGTGATCAGTGCATGATCAGTCACGTGATCAGTGCATGATCAGCCACGTGATCAGTGCATGATCAGCCACGTGATCAGTGCATGATCAGTCATGTGATCAGTGCATGATCAGCACGTGATCAGTGCATGATCAGTCCCGTGATCAGTGCATGATCAGCCACGTGATCAGTGCATGATCAGCCACGTGATCAGTGCATGATCAGTCACGTGATCAGTGCATGATCAGTCACGTGACCAGTGCATGGTAGCTACGTGATCAGTGCATGATCAGCCACGTGATCAGTGCATGATAGCCACGTGATCAGTGCATGATCAGCCACGTGATCAGTGCATGATCAGTCACGTGATCAGTATGATAGCCACGTGATCAGTGCATGATCAGCCACGTGATCAGTGCATGATAGCCACGTGATCAGTGCATGATCAGTCACGTGATCAGTGCATGATCAGCCACGTGATCAGTGCATGATAGCCACGTGATCAGTGCATGATCAGTCACGTGATCAGTGCATGATCAGCCACGTGATCAGTGCATGATCAGTCACGTGATCAGTGCATGATAGACGTGATCAGTGCATGATCAGTCACGTGATCAGTGCATGATCAGCCACGTGATCAGTGCATGATAGCCACGTGATCAGTGCATGATAGTCAGTGATCAGTGCATGATCAGTCACGTGATCAGTGCATGATCAGCCACGTGATCAGTGCATGATAGCCACGTGATCAGTGCATGATCAGTCACGTGATCAGTGCATGATCAGCCACGTGATCAGTGCATGATCAGTTACGTGATCAGTGCATGATCAGTCACGTGATCAGTGCATGGTAGCTACGTGATCAGTGCATGATCAGCCACGTGATCAGTGCATGATAGCCACGTGATCAGTGCATGATCAGTCACGTGATCAGTGCATGATCAGTCACGTGATCAGTGCATGATCAGTTACGTGATCAGTGCATGATCAGTCACGTGATCAGTGCATGATAGCTACGTGATCAGTGCATGATCAGCCACGTGATCAGTGCATGATAGCCACGTGATCAGTGCATGATCAGTCACGTGATCAGTGTATGATCAGCCACGTGATCAGTGCATGATGCCACGTGATCAGTGCATGATCAGTCACGTGATCAGTGCATGATCAGCCACGTGATCAGTGCATGATAGCCACGTGATCAGTGCATGATCAGTCACGTGATCAGTGCATGATCAGCCACGTGATCAGTGCATGATCAGTCACGTGATCAGTGCATGATCAGTCACGTGATCAGTGCATGATCAGTCACGTGATCAGTGCATGATCAGCCACGTGATCAGTGCATGATCAGTCACGTGATCAGTGCATGATATAGACGTGATCAGTGCATGATCAGTCACGTGATCAGTGCATGATCAGCCACGTGATCAGTGCATGATAGCCACGTGATCAGTGCATGATAGCCAGTGATCAGTGCATGATCAGTCACGTGATCAGTGCATGATCAGCCACGTGATCAGTGCATGATAGCCACGTGATCAGTGCATGATCAGTCACGTGATCAGTGCATGATCAGTCACGTGATCAGTGCATGATCAGCCACGTGATCAGTGCATGATCAGTCACGTGATCAGTGCATGATCAGTCACGTGATCAGTGCATGATAGCTACGTGATCAGTGCATGATCAGCCACGTGATCAGTGCATGATAGCCACGTGATCAGTGCATGATCAGTCACGTGATCAGTGCATGATCAGTCACGTGATCAGTGCATGATCAGCCACGTGATCAGTGCATGATCAGTCACGTGATCAGTGCATGATAGCTACGTGATCAGTGCATGATCAGCCACGTGATCAGTGCATGATAGCCACGTGATCAGTGCATGATCAGTCACGTGATCAGTGCATGATCAGCCACGTGATCAGTGCATGATGCCACGTGATCAGTGCATGATCAGCCACGTGATCAGTGCATGATCAGCCACGTGATCAGTGCATGATCAGTCACGTGATCAGTGCATGATCAGCCACGTGATCAGTGCATGATCAGCCACGTGATCAGTGCATGATAGCCACGTGATCAGTGCATGATCAGTCACGTGATCAGTGCATGATCAGCCACGTGATCAGTGCATGATCAGTCACGTGATCAGTGTATGATCAGCCACGTGATCAGTGCATGAGTGCCACGTGATCAGTGCATGATCAGTCACGTGACAGTGTGTGATCAGCCACGTGATCAGTGCATGATCAGCCACGTGATCAGTGCATGATAGCCACGTGATCAGTGCATGATCAGTTACGTGATCAGTGTATGATCAGCCACGTGATCAGTGCATGGTCAGACACGTGAACAGTGTATGATCAGCCACGTGATCAGTGCATGATAGCCACGTGATCAGTGCATGATCAGTCACGTGATCAGTGTATGATCAGCCACGTGAACAGTGCATGCTCAGTCACGTGATCAGGGCCTGCTGAGCTGCGTGATTACTGTCTGCTCATCTGCTTGACAATTGCCAGCTGAGCTGCACGATTCCTGCCTGTCATCTGCTTGACAATTGCCAGCTGTGCTGCGTAATTCCTGCCTGCTCAGCTGCTTGATTATTGCCAGCTGAGCAGCATGATTCCTCACAGCTGAGTTCCATGATTATTGCCTGCTGACTGTTTGATTCGTGCCTACTCAGCTCTTTGTTTATTGCCTCCAGAGGCACATGATCAGTGTATGATAGCAAACATGATCAGCGCATGATCAGTCACATGATCAGCGCCATTAAGTCACGTGATCACTACATGATAGTCATGTGATCAGTCCATGCTCAGTCACGGTATCAGTGCATGATCAGCCACGTGATCAGTGCATGATCAGTCACGTGATCAGTGTATGATCAGCCACGTGATCAGTGCATGATAGTCACGTGATCAGTGCATGATCAGTCACGTGATCAGTGCATGATCAGCCACGTGATCAGTGCATGATCAGCCACGTGATCAGTGCATGATCAGTCATGTGATCAGTGCATGATAGCACGTGATCAGTGCATGATCAGTCCGTGATCAGTGCATGATCAGCCACGTGATCAGTGCATGATAGCCACGTGATCAGTGCATGATCAGTCACGTGATCAGTGCATGATCAGCCACGTGATCAGTGCATGATAGCCACGTGATCAGTGCATGATCAGCCACGTGATCAGTGCATGATCAGTCACGTGATCAGTGCATGATCAGCCACGTGATCAGTGCATGATCAGTCACGTGATCAGTGCATGATCAGCCACGTGATCAGTGCATGATCAATCACGTGATCAGTGCATGATCAGTCACGTGATCAGTGCATGATAGCTACGTGATCAGTGCATGATCAGCCACGTGATCAGTGCATGATAGCCACGTGATCAGTGCATGATCAGCCACGTGATCAGTGCATGATCAGTCACGTGATCAGTATTGATAGCTACGTGATCAGTGCATGATCAGCCACGTGATCAGTGCATGATAGCCACGTGATCAGTGCATGATCAGTCACGTGATCAGTGTATGATCAGCCACGTGATCAGTGCATGATAGCCACGTGATCAGTGCATGATCAGTCACGTGATCAGTGCATGATCAGCCACGTGATCAGTGCATGATCAGTCACGTGATCAGTGCATGATATAGACGTGATCAGTGCATGATCAGTCACGTGATCAGTGCATGATCAGCCACGTGATCAGTGCATGATAGCCACGTGATCAGTGCATGATAGTCAGTGATCAGTGCATGATCAGTCACGTGATCAGTGCATGATCAGCCACGTGATCAGTGCATGATAGCCACGTGATCAGTGCATGATCAGTCACGTGATCAGTGCATGATCAGCCACGTGATCAGTGCATGATCAATTACGTGATCAGTGCATGATCAGTCACGTGATCAGTGCATGGTTGCTACGTGATCAGTGCATGATCAGCCACGTGATCAGTGCATGATAGCCACGTGATCAGTGCATGATCAGTCACGTGATCAGTGCATGATCAGTCACGTGATCAGTGCATGATCAGTCACGTGATCAGTGCATGATCAGTCACGTGATCAGTGCATGATAGCCACGTGATCAGTGCATGATCAGCCACGTGATCAGTGCATGATAGCCACGTGATCAGTGCATGATCAGTCACGTGATCAGTGTATGATCAGCCACGTGATCAGTGCATGATGCCACGTGATCAGTGCATGATCAGTCACGTGATCAGTGCATGATCAGCCACGTGATCAGTGCATGATCAGCCACGTGATCAGTGCATGATCAGCCACGTGATCAGTGCATGATCAGTTACGTGATCAGTGCATGATCAGTCACGTGATCAGTACATGGTAGCTACGTGATCAGTGCATGATCAGCCACGTGATCAGTGCATGATAGCCACGTGATCAGTGCATGATCAGTCATGATCAGTGCATGATCATCCACGTGATCAGTGCATGATCAGTCACGTGATCAGTGCATGATATAGACGTGATCAGTGCATGATCAGTCACGTGATCAGTGCATGATCAGCCACGTGATCAGTGCATGATAGCCAGTGATCAGTGCATGATAGCCAGTGATCAGTGCATGATCAGTCACGTGATCAGTGCATGATCAGCCACGTGATCAGTGCATGATAGCCACGTGATCAGTGCATGATCAGCCACGTGATCAGTGCATGATCAGTCACGTGATCAGTGCATGATCAGCCACGTGATCAGTGCATGATCAGTCACGTGATCAGTGCATGATCAGCCACGTGATCAGTGCATGATCAGCCACGTGATCAGTGCATGATCAGCCACGTGATCAGTGCATGATCAGCCACGTGATCAGTGCATGTCAGACACGTGAACAGTGTATGATCAGCCACGTGATCAGTGCATGATAGCCACGTGATCAGTGCATGATCAGTCACGTGATCAGTGTATGATCAGCCACGTGAACAGTGCATGCTCAGTCACGTGATCAGGGCCTGCTGAGCTGCGTGATTACTGTCTGCTCATCTGCTTGACAATTGCCAGCTGAGCTGCACGATTCCTGCCTGTCATCTGCTTGACAATTGCCAGCTGTGCTGCGTAATTCCTGCCTGCTCAGCTGCTTGATTATTGCCAGCTGAGCAGCATGATTCCTCACACCTGAGTTCCATGATTATTGCCTGCTGACTGTTTGATTCGTGCCTACTCAGCTCTTTGTTTATTGCCTCCAGAGGCACATGATCAGTGTATGATAGCAAACATGATCAGCGCATGATCAGTCACATGATCAGCGCCATTAAGTCACGTGATCACTACATGATAGTCATGTGATCAGTCCATGCTCAGTCACGGTATCAGTGCATGATCAGCCACGTGATCAGTGCATGATCAGCCACGTGATCAGTGCATGATAGCCACGTGATCAGTGCATGATCAGTCACGTGATCAGTGCATGATCAGGCACGTGATCAGTGCATGATCAGCCACGTGATCAGTGCATGATAGCCACGTGATCAGTGCATGATCAGTCACCTGATGGTGTATGATCAGTCACGTGACTGTACATGGTAGCTACATGATCATTGCATGATCAGCCACGTGAGTAGTGCATGATAGCCACGTGATCAGTGCATGATCAGTCACGTGATCAGTGCATGATCAGTCACGTGATCAGTGCATGATCAGTCACGTGATCAGTGCATGATCAGCCACGTGATCAGTGCATGATCAGTCACGTGATCAGTGCATGATCAGCCACGTGATCAGTGCATGATCAGTCACGTGATCAGTGCATGATATACGTGATCAGTGCATGATCAGTCACGTGATCAGTGCATGATAGCCACGTGATCAGTGCATGATCAGTCACGTGATCAGTGCATGATCAGTCACGTGACCAGTGGTAGCTACGTGATCAGTGCATGATCAGCCACGTGATCAGTGCATGATAGCCACGTGATCAGTGCATGATCAGTCACGTGATCAGTGCATGATCAGTCACGTGATCAGTGCATGATCAGCCACGTGATCAGTGCATGATCAGCCACGTGATCAGTGCATGATAGCCACGTGATCAGTGCATGATCAGTCACGTGATCAGTGCATGATCAGTCACGTGATCAGTGCATGATCAGCCACGTGATCAGTGCATGATAGCCACGTGATCAGTGCATGATCAGTCACGTGATCAGTGCATGATCAGTCACGTGATCAGTGCATGGTAGCTACGTGATCAGTGCATGATCAGCCACGTGATCAGTGCATGATAGCCACGTGATCAGTGCATGATCAGTCACGTGATCAGTGCATGATCAGTCATGTGATCAGTGCATGATCAGGCACGTGATCAGTGCATGATCAGTCACGTGATCAGTGCATGATAGCCACGTGATCAGTGCATGATCAGTCACGTGATCAGTGCATGATCAGTCACGTGATCAGTGCATGATCAGCCACGTGATCAGTGCATGATCAGCCACGTGATCAGTGCATGATCAATTACGTGATCAGTGCATGATCAGTCACGTGATCAGTGCATGGTAGCTACGTGATCAGTGCATGATCAGCCACGTGATCAGTGCATGATAGCCACGTGATCAGTGCATGATCAGTCACGTGATCAGTGCATGATCAGTCACGTGATCAGTGCATGATCAGTCACGTGATCAGTGCATGATCAATTACGTGATCAGTGCATGATCAGTCACGTGACCAGTACATGGTAGCTACGTGATCATTGCATGATCAGCCACGTGATCAGTGCATGATAGCCACGTGATCAGTGCATGATAGCCACGTGATCAGTGCATGATCAGTCATGTGATACGTGTGTGATCAGCCACGTGATCAGTGCATGATATCCACGTGATCAGTGCATGATAGCCACGTGATCAGTGCATGAGAGCCACGTGATCAGTGCATGATCAGTCACGTGATACATGTGTGATCAGCCACGTGATCAGTGCATGATGAGCCACGTGATCAGTGCAGGATCAATTACGTGATCAGTGCATGATCAGTCACGTGACCAGTACATGGTTGCCACGTGATCGTTGCATGATCAGCCACGTGAGCAGAGCATGATAGCCACGTGATCAGTGCATGATCAGTCACGTGATCAGTACATGATCAGTCACGTGAACAGTGCATGATCATTTACGTGATCTGTGCATGATCAGTCACGTGACCAGTATATGGTAGCTACGTGATCATTCCATGATCAGCCACGTGAGCAGTGCATGATAGCCACGTGATGTGTGCATGATGAGTTACGTGAGCAGAGTATGATCAGCCACGTGATCAGTGCATGAGTGCCACGTGATCAGTGCATGATATGTCACATGACAGGTGTGTGATCAGCCACGTGAACAGTGCATGTTCAGCCACGTGATCAGTGCATGATCAGTTACGTGAGCAGTGTATGATCAGCCACGTGATCAGTGCATGGTCAGACACGTGAACAGTGTATGATCAGCCACGTGATCAGTGCATGATATCCAAGTGATCAGTGCATGATCATCACGTGATCAGTGTATGATCAGCCACGTGAACAGTGCATGCTCAGTCACGTGATCAGGGCCTGCTGAGCTGCGTGATTACTGTCTGCTCATCTGCTTGACAATTGCCAGCTGAGCTGCACGATTCCTGCCTGTCATCTGCTTGACAATTGCCAGCTGTGCTGCGTAATTCCTGCCTGCTCAGCTGCTTGATTATTGCCAGCTGAGCAGCATGATTCCTCACAGCTGAGTTCCATGATTATTGCCTGCTGACTGTATGATTCGTGCCTACTCAGCTCTTTGTTTATTGCCTCCAGAGGCACATGATCAGTGTATGATAGCAAACATGATCAGTGCATGATCAGTCACATGATCAGCGCCATTAAGTCACGTGATCACTACATGATAGTCATGTGATCAGTCCATGCTCAGTCACGGTATCAGTGCATGATCAGCCACGTGATCAGTGCATGATCAGCCACGTGATCAGTGCATGATAGCCATGTGATCAGTGCATGATCAGTCACGTGATCAGTGCATGATCAGGCAGGTGATCAGTGCATGATCAGTCACGTGATCAGTGCATGATCAGTCACGTGATCAGTGCATGATCAGTCACGTGATCAGTGCATGATCAGCCACGTGATCAGTGCATGATCAGCCACGTGATCAGTGCATGATCAGTCACGTGATCAGTGCATGATCAGTCACGTGACCAGTACATGGTAGCTACGTGATCATTGCATGATCAGCCACGTGAGCAGTGCATGATAGCCACGTGATCAGTGCATGATCAGTCACGTGATCAGTGCATGATCAGTCACGTGATCAGTGCATGATCAGTCACGTGATCAGTGCATGATCAGTTACGTGATCAGTGCATGATCAGTCACGTGATCAGTACATGGTAGCTACGTGATCAGTGCATGATCAGCCACGTGATCAGTGCATGATAGCCACGTGATCAGTGCATGATCAGTCACATGATCAGTGCATGATCATCCACGTGATCAGTGCATGATCAGTCACGTGATCAGTGCATGATATAGACGTGATCAGTGCATGATCAGTCACGTGATCAGTGCATGATCAGCCACGTGATCAGTGCATGATAGCCAGTGAATCAGTGCATGATAGCCAGTGATCAGTGCATGATCAGTCACGTGATCAGTGCATGATCAGCCACGTGATCAGTGCATGATAGCCACGTGATCAGTGCATGATCAGCCACGTGATCAGTGCATGATCAGTCACGTGATCAGTGCATGATCAGCCACGTGATCAGTGCATGATCAGTCACGTGATCAGTGCATGATCAGCCACGTGATCAGTGCATGATCAGCCACGTGATCAGTGCATGATCAGCCACGTGATCAGTGCATGATAGCCACGTGATCAGTGCATGATCAGTCACGTGATCAGTGCATGATCAGTCACGTGATCAGTGCATGATCAGGCACGTGATCAGTGCATGATCAGCCACGTGATCAGTGCATGATAGCCACGTGATCAGTGCATGATCAGTCACGTGATCAGTGCATGATCAGCCACGTGATCAGTGCATGATCAGCCACGTGATCAGTGCATGATCAATTACGTGATCAGTGCATGATCAGTCACGTGACCAGTGCATGGTAGCTACGTGATCATTGCATGATCAGCCACGTGATCAGTGCATGATAGCCACGTGATCAGTGCATGATCAGTCACGTGATCAGTGCATGATCAGCCACGTGATCAGTGCATGATCAGCCACGTGATCAGTGCATGATCAATTACGTGATCAGTGCATGATCAGTCACGTGATCAGTACATGGTAGCTACGTGATCAGTGCATGATCAGCCACGTGATCAGTGCATGATAGCCACGTGATCAGTGCATGATCAGTCACGTGATCAGTGCATGATCATCCACGTGATCAGTGCATGATCAGTCACGTGATCAGTGCATGATATAGACGTGATCAGTGCATGATCAGTCACGTGATCAGTGCATGATCAGCCACGTGATCAGTGCATGATAGCCAGTGAATGAGTGCATGATAGCCAGTGATCAGTGCATGATCAGTCACGTGATCAGTGCATGATCAGCCACGTGATCAGTGCATGATAGCCACTGATCAGTGCATGATCAGCCACGTGATCAGTGCATGATCAGTCACGTGATCAGTGCATGATCAGCCACGTGATCAGTGCATGATCAGCCACGTGATCAGTGCATGATCAGCCACGTGATCAGTGCATGATCAGCCACGTGATCAGTGCATGATCAGTCACGTGATCAGTGTATGATCAGCCACGTGATCAGTGCATGATAGCCACGTGATCAGTGCATGATCAGTCACGTGATCAGTGTATGATCAGCCACGTGAACAGTGCATGCTCAGTCACGTGATCAGGGCCTGCTGAGCTGCGTGATTACTGTCTGCTCATCTGCTTGACAATTGCCAGCTGAGCTGCACGATTCCTGCCTGTCATCTGCTTGACAATTGCCAGCTGTGCTGCGTAATTCCTGCCTGCTCAGCTGCTTGATTATTGCCAGCTGAGCAGCATGATTCCTCACACCTGAGTTCCATGATTATTGCCTGCTGACTGTTTGATTCGTGCCTACTCAGCTCTTTGTTTATTGCCTCCAGAGGCACATGATCAGTGTATGATAGCAAACATGATCAGCGCATGATCAGTCACATGATCAGCGCCATTAAGTCACGTGATCACTACATGATAGTCATGTGATCAGTCCATGCTCAGTCACGGTATCAGTGCATGATCAGCCACGTGATCAGTGCATGATCAGCCACGTGATCAGTGCATGATAGCCACGTGATCAGTGCATGATCAGTCACGTGATCAGTGCATGATCAGGCACGTGATCAGTGCATGATCAGCCACGTGATCAGTGCATGATAGCCACGTGATCAGTGCATGATCAGTCACCTGATGGGTGTATGATCAGTCACGTGACCAGTACATGGTAGCTACATGATCATTGCATGATCAGCCACGTGAGTAGTGCATGATAGCCACGTGATCAGTGCATGATCAGTCACGTGATCAGTGCATGATCAGTCACGTGAACAGTGCATGATCAGTCACGTGATCAGTGCATGATCAGCCACGTGATCAGTGCATGATCAGTCACGTGATCAGTGCATGATCATCCACGTGATCAGTGCATGATCAGTCATGTGATCAGTGCATGATATAGACGTGATCAGTGCATGATCAGTCACGTGATCAGTGCATGATAGCCACGTGATCAGTGCATGATCAGTCACGTGATCAGTGCATGATCAGTCACGTGATCAGTACATGGTAGCTACATGATCAGTGCATGATCAGCCACGTGATCAGTGCATGATAGCCACGTGATCAGTGCATGATAGTCACGTGATCAGTGCATGATCAGTCACGTGATCAGTGCATGATCAGCCACGTGATCAGTGCATGATCAGCCACGTGATCAGTGCATGATAGCCACGTGATCAGTGCATGATCAGTCACGTGATCAGTGCATGATCAGGCACGTGATCAGTGCATGATCAGCCACGTGATCAGTGCATGATAGCCACGTGATCAGTGCATGATCAGTCACGTGATCAGTGTATGATCAGTCACGTGACCAGTACATGGTAGCTACATGATCATTGCATGATCAGCCACGTGATAGTGCATGATAGCCACGTGATCAGTGCATGATCAGTCACGTGATCAGTGCATGATCAGTCATGTGATCAGTGCATGATCAGGCACGTGATCAGTGCATGATCAGCCACGTGATCAGTGCATGATAGCCACGTGATCAGTGCATGATCAGTCACGTGATCAGTGCATGATCAGTCACGTGATCAGTGCATGATCAGCCACGTGATCAGTGCATGATCAGCCACGTGATCAGTGCATGATCAATCACGTGATCAGTGCATGATCAGTCACGTGATCAGTGCATGATAGCCACGTGATCAGTGCATGATCAGCCACGTGATCAGTGCATGATAGCCACGTGATCAGTGCATGATCAGTCACGTGATCAGTGCATGATCACTCACGTGATCAGTGCATGATCAGCCACGTGATCAGTGCATGATCAGCCACGTGATCAGTGCATGATCAGTCACGTGATCAGTACATGATAGCTACGTGATCAGTGCATGATCAGCCACGTGATCAGTGCATGATCAGCCACGTGATCAGTGCATGATAGCCACGTGATCAGTGCATGATCAGTCACGTGATCAGTGCATGATCAGTCACGTGATCAGTGCATGATAGCCACGTGATCAGTGCATGATCAGCCACGTGATCAGTGCATGAGAGCCACGTGATCAGTGCATGATATGTCACGTGACAGTGTGTGATCAGCCACGTGAACAGTGCATGTTCAGCCACGTGATCAGTGCATGATAGCCACGTGATCAGTGCATGATCAGTTACGTGAGCAGTGTATGATCAGCCACGTGATCAGTGCATGGTCAGACACGTGAACAGTGTATGATCAGCCACGTGATCAGTGCATGATATCCAAGTGATCAGTGCATGATCATCACGTGATCAGTGTATGATCAGCCACGTGAACAGTGCATGCTCAGTCACGTGATCAGGGCCTGCTGAGCTGCGTGATTACTGTCTGCTCATCTGCTTGACAATTGCCAGCTGAGCTGCACGATTCCTGCCTGTCATCTGCTTGACAATTGCCAGCTGTGCTGCGTAATTCCTGCCTGCTCAGCTGCTTGATTATTGCCAGCTGAGCAGCATGATTCCTCACAGCTGAGTTCCATGATTATTGCCTGCTGACTGTATGATTCGTGCCTACTCAGCTCTTTGTTTATTGCCTCCAGAGGCACATGATCAGTGTATGATAGCAAACATGATCAGTGCATGATCAGTCACATGATCAGCGCCATTAAGTCACGTGATCACTACATGATAGTCATGTGATCAGTCCATGCTCAGTCACGGTATCAGTGCATGATCAGCCACGTGATCAGTGCATGATCAGCCACGTGATCAGTTCATGATAGCTATGTGATCAGTGCATGATCAGTCACGTGATCAGTGCATGATCAGGCAGGTGATCAGTGCATGATCAGTCACGTGATCAGTGCATGATCAGTCACGTGATCAGTGCATGATCAGTCACGTGATCAGTGCATGATCAGCCACGTGATCAGTGCATGATCAGCCACGTGATCAGTGCATGATCAATCACGTGATCAGTGCATGATCAGTCACGTGACCAGTACATGGTAGCTACGTGATCATTGCATGATCAGCCACGTGAGCAGTGCATGATAGCCACGTGATCAGTGCATGATCAGTCACGTGATCAGTGCATGATCACTCACGTGATCAGTGCATGATCAGTCACGTGATCAGTGCATGATCAATTACGTGATCAGTGCATGATCAGTCACGTGACCAGTACATGGTAGCTACGTGATCATTGCATGATCAGCCACGTGAGCAGTGCATGATAGCCACGTGATCAGTGCATGATCAGTCACATGATCAGTGCATGATCATCCGGGTGATCAGTGCATGATCAGTCACGTGATCAGTGCATGATATAGACGTGATCAGTGCATGATCAGTCACGTGATCAGTGCATGATCAGCCACGTGATCAGTGCATGATAGCCAGTGAATGAGTGCATGATAGCCAGTGATCAGTGCATGATCAGTCACGTGATCAGTGCATGATCAGCCACGTGATCAGTGCATGATAGCCACTGATCAGTGCATGATCAGCCACGTGATCAGTGCATGATCAGTTACGTGAGCAGTGTATGATCAGCCACGTGATCAGTGCATGGTCAGACACGTGAACAGTGTATGATCAGCCACGTGATCAGTGCATGATAGCCACGTGATCAGTGCATGATCAGTCACGTGATCAGTGTATGATCAGCCACGTGAACAGTGCATGCTCAGTCACGTGATCTGGGCCTGCTGAGCTGCGTGATTACTGTCTGCTCATCTGCTTGACAATTGCCAGCTGAGCTGCACGATTCCTGCCTGTCATCTGCTTGACAATTGCCAGCTGTGCTGCGTAATTCCTGCCTGCTCAGCTGCTTGATTATTGCCAGCTGAGCAGCATGATTCCTCACACCTGAGTTCCATGATTATTGCCTGCTGACTGTTTGATTCGTGCCTACTCAGCTCTTTGTTTATTGCCTCCAGAGGCACATGATCAGTGTATGATAGCAAACATGATCAGCGCATGATCAGTCACATGATCAGCGCCATTAAGTCACGTGATCACTACATGATAGTCATGTGATCAGTCCATGCTCAGTCACGGTATCAGTGCATGATCAGCCACGTGATCAGTGCATGATCAGCCACGTGATCAGTTCATGATAGCCACGTGATCAGTGCATGATCAGTCACGTGATCAGTGCATGATCAGGCAGGTGATCAGTGCATGATCAGCCACGTGATCAGTGCATGATAGCCACGTGATCAGTGCATGATCAGTCACCTGATGGGTGTATGATCAGTCACGTGACCAGTACATGGTAGCTACATGATCATTGCATGATCAGCCACGTGAGTAGTGCATGATAGCCACGTGATCAGTGCATGATCAGTCACGTGATCAGTGCATGATCAGTCACGTGATCAGTGCATGATAAGTCACGTGATCAGTGCATGATCAGCCACGTGATCAGTGCATGATCAGTCACGTGATCAGTGCATGATAGCTACGTGATCAGTGCATGATCAGCCACGTGATCAGTGCATGATAGCCACGTGATCAGTGCATGATCAGTCACATGATCAGTGTATGATCATCCACGTGATCAGTGCATGATCAGTCACGTGATCAGTGCATGATATAGACGTGATCAGTGCATGATCAGTCACGTGATCAGTGCATGATCAGCCACGTGATCAGTGCATGATAGCCAGTGATCAGTGCATGATAGCCAGTGATCAGTGCATGATCAGTCACGTGATCAGTGCATGATCAGCCACGTGATCAGTGCATGATAGCCACGTGATCAGTGCATGATCAGCCACGTGATCAGTGCATGATCAGTCACGTGATCAGTGCATGATCAGCCACGTGATCAGTGCATGATCAGCCACGTGATCAGTGCATGATCAGCCACGTGATCAGTGCATGATAGCCACGTGATCAGTGCATGATCAGTCACGTGATCAGTGTATGATCAGCCACGTGATCAGTGCATGATAGCCACGTGATCAGTGCATGATCAGTCACGTGATCAGTGTATGATCAGCCACGTGAACAGTGCATGCTCAGTCACGTGATCAGGGCCTGCTGAGCTGCGTGATTACTGTCTGCTCATCTGCTTGACAATTGCCAGCTGAGCTGCACGATTCCTGCCTGTCATCTGCTTGACAATTATCAGCTGTGCTGCGTAATTCCTGCCTGCTCAGCTGCTTGATTATTGCCAGCTGAGCAGCATGATTCCTCACACCTGAGTTCCATGATTATTGCCTGCTGACTGTTTGATTCGTGCCTACTCAGCTCTTTGTTTATTGCCTCCAGAGGCACATGATCAGTGTATGATAGCAAACATGATCAGTGCATGATCAGTCACATGATCAGCGCCATTAAGTCACGTGATCACTACATGATAGTCATGTGATCAGTCCATGCTCAGTCACGGTATCAGTGCATGATCAGCCACGTGATCAGTGCATGATCAGCCACGTGATAGTGCATGATCAGCCACGTGATCAGTGCATGATCAGCCACGTGATCAGTGCATGATCAGTTACGTGATCAGTGCATGATCAGCCACGTGATCAGTGCATGATCAGACACGTGATCAGTGTATGATCAGCCACGTGATCAGTGCATGATAGCCACGTGATCAGTGCATGATCAGTCACGTGATCAGTGTATGATCAGCCACGTGAACAGTGCATGCTCAGTCACGTGATCAGGGCCTGCTGAGCTGCGTGATTACTGTCTGCTCATCTGCTTGACAATTGCCAGCTGAGCTGCACGATTCCTGCCTGTCATCTGCTTGACAATTATCAGCTGTGCTGCGTAATTCCTGCCTGCTCAGCTGCTTGATTATTGCCAGCTGAGCAGCATGATTCCTCACACCTGAGTTCCATGATTATTGCCTGATGACTGTATAATTCGTGCCTACTCAGCTCTTTGTTTATTGCCTCCAGAGGCACATGATCAGTGTATGATAGCAAACATGATCAGTGCATGATCAGTCACATGATCAGTGCCATTAAGTCACGTGATCACTACATGATAGTCATGTGATCAGTCCATGCTCAGTCACGGTATCAGTGCATGATCAGCCACGTGATCAGTGCATGATCAGCCACGTGATCAGTGCATGATAGCCACGTGATCAGTGCATGATCAGTCACGTGATCAGTGCATGATCAGGCACGTGATCAGTGCATGATCAGCCACGTGATCAGTGCATGATAGCCACGTGATCAGTGCATGATCAGTCACCTGATGGGTGTATGATCAGTCACGTGACCAGTACATGGTAGCTACATGATCATTGCATGATCAGCCACGTGAGTAGTGCATGATAGCCACGTGATCAGTGCATGATCAGTCACGTGATCAGTGCATGATCAGTCACGTGATCAGTGCATGATCAGTCACGTGATCAGTGCATGATCAGCCACGTGATCAGTGCATGATCAGTCACGTGATCAGTGCATGATAGCTACGTGATCAGTGCATGATCAGCCACGTGATCAGTGCATGATAGCCACGTGATCAGTGCATGATCAGTCACGTGATCAGTGCATGATCAGCCACGTGATCAGTGCATGATCAGTCACGTGATCAGTGCATGATATAGACGTGATCAGTGCATGATCAGTCACGTGATCAGTGCATGATCAGCCACGTGATCAGTGCATGATAGCCAGTGATCAGTGCATGATAGCCAGTGATCAGTGCATGATCAGTCACGTGATCAGTGCATGATCAGCCACGTGATCAGTGCATGATAGCCACGTGATCAGTGCATGATCAGCCACGTGATCAGTGCATGATCAGCCACGTGATCAGTGCATGATCAGCCACGTGATCAGTGCATGATCAGTCACGTGATCAGTGCATGATCAGCCACGTGATCAGTGCATGATCAGTCACGTGATCAGTGCATGATCAGTCACGTGATCAGTGCATGATCAGTCACGTGATCAGTGCATGATCAGCCACGTGATCAGTGCATGATCAGCCACGTGATCAGTGCATGATCAGTTACGTGATCAGTGCATGATCAGTCACGTGATCAGTGCATGGTAGCCACGTGATCAGTGCATGATCAGCCACGTGATCAGTGCATGATAGCCACGTGATCAGTGCATGATCAGCCACGTGATCAGTGCATGATCAGCCACGTGATCAGTGCATGATCAGCCACGTGATCAGTGCATGATAGCCACGTGATCAGTGCATGATCAGTCACGTGATCAGTGTATGATCAGCCACGTGAACAGTGCATGCTCAGTCACGTGATCAGGGCCTGCTGAGCTGCGTGATTACTGTCTGCTCATCTGCTTGACAATTGCCAGCTGAGCTGCACGATTCCTGCCTGTCATCTGCTTGACAATTGCCAGCTGTGCTGCGTAATTCCTGCCTGCTCAGCTGCTTGATTATTGCCAGCTGAGCAGCATGATTCCTCACACCTGAGTTCCATGATTATTGCCTGCTGACTGTTTGATTCGTGCCTACTCAGCTCTTTGTTTATTGCCTCCAGAGGCACATGATCAGTGTATGATAGCAAACATGATCAGCGCATGATCAGTCACATGATCAGCGCCATTAAGTCACGTGATCACTACATGATAGTCATGTGATCAGTCCATGCTCAGTCACGGTATCAGTGCATGATCAGCCACGTGATCAGTGCATGATCAGCCACGTGATCAGTGCATGATAGCCACGTGATCAGTGCATGATCAGTCACGTGATCAGTGCATGATCAGGCACGTGATCAGTGCATGATCAGCCACGTGATCAGTGCATGATAGCCACGTGATCAGTGCATGATCAGTCACCTGATGGGTGTATGATCAGTCACGTGACCAGTACATGGTAGCTACATGATCATTGCATGATCAGCCACGTGAGTAGTGCATGATAGCCACGTGATCAGTGCATGATCAGTCACGTGATCAGTGCATGATCAGTCACGTGATCAGTGCATGATCAGTCACGTGATCAGTGCATGATCAATTACGTGATCAGTGCATGATCAGTCACGTGATCAGTGCATGGTAGCTACGTGATCAGTGCATGATCAGCCACGTGATCAGTGCATGATAGCCACGTGATCAGTGCATGATCAGTCACATGATCAGTGCATGATCATCCACGTGATCAGTGCATGATCAGTCACGTGATCAGTGCATGATATAGACGTGATCAGTGCATGATCAGTCACGTGATCAGTGCATGATCAGCCACGTGATCAGTGCATGATAGCCAGTGATCAGTGCATGATAGCCAGTGATCAGTGCATGATCAGTCACGTGATCAGTGCATGATCAGCCACGTGATCAGTGCATGATAGCCACGTGATCAGTGCATGATCAGCCACGTGATCAGTGCATGATCAGTCACGTGATCAGTGCATGATCAGCCACGTGATCAGTGCATGATCAGCCACGTGATCAGTGCATGATCAGCCACGTGATCAGTGCATGATAGCCACGTGATCAGTGCATGATCAGTCACGTGATCAGTGTATGATCAGCCACGTGATCAGTGCATGATAGCCACGTGATCAGTGCATGATCAGTCACGTGATCAGTGTATGATCAGCCACGTGAACAGTGCATGCTCAGTCACGTGATCAGGGCCTGCTGAGCTGCGTGATTACTGTCTGCTCATCTGCTTGACAATTGCCAGCTGAGCTGCACGATTCCTGCCTGTCATCTGCTTGACAATTATCAGCTGTGCTGCGTAATTCCTGCCTGCTCAGCTGCTTGATTATTGCCAGCTGAGCAGCATGATTCCTCACACCTGAGTTCCATGATTATTGCCTGCTGACTGTTTGATTCGTGCCTACTCAGCTCTTTGTTTATTGCCTCCAGAGGCACATGATCAGTGTATGATAGCAAACATGATCAGTGCATGATCAGTCACATGATCAGCGCCATTAAGTCACGTGATCACTACATGATAGTCATGTGATCAGTCCATGCTCAGTCACGGTATCAGTGCATGATCAGCCACGTGATCAGTGCATGATCAGCCACGTGATCAGTGCATGATCAGCCACGTGATCAGTGCATGATCAGTCACGTGATCAGTGCATGATCAGGCACGTGATCAGTGCATGATCAGCCACGTGATCAGTGCATGATAGCCACGTGATCAGTGCATGATCAGTCACCTGATGGGTGTATGATCAGTCACGTGACCAGTACATGGTAGCTACATGATCATTGCATGATCAGCCACGTGAGTAGTGCATGATAGCCACGTGATCAGTGCATGATCAGCCACGTGATCAGTGCATGATCAGTCACGTGAGCAGTGCATGATCAGCCACGTGATCAGTGCATGATCAGACACGTGATCAGTGTATGATCAGCCACGTGATCAGTGCATGATAGCCACGTGATCAGTGCATGATCAGTCACGTGATCAGTGTATGATCAGCCACGTGAACAGTGCATGCTCAGTCACGTGATCAGGGCCTGCTGAGCTGCGTGATTACTGTCTGCTCATCTGCTTGACAATTGCCAGCTGAGCTGCACGATTCCTGCCTGTCATCTGCTTGACAATTGCCAGCTGTGCTGCGTAATTCCTGCCTGCTCAGCTGCTTGATTATTGCCAGCTGAGCAGCATGATTCCTCACACCTGAGTTCCATGATTATTGCCTGCTGACTGTTTGATTCGTGCCTACTCAGCTCTTTGTTTATTGCCTCCAGAGGCACATGATCAGTGTATGATAGCAAACATGATCAGTGCATGATCAGTCACATGATCAGTGCCATTAAGTCACGTGATCACTACATGATAGTCATGTGATCAGTCCATGCTCAGTCACGGTATCAGTGCATGATCAGCCACGTGATCAGTGCATGATCAGCCACGTGATCAGTGCATGATAGCCATGTGATCAGTGCATGATCAGTCACGTGATCAGTGCATGATCAGGCACGTGATCAGTGCATGATCAGTCACGTGATCAGTGCATGATCAGTCACGTGATCAGTGCATGATCAGTCACGTGATCAGTGCATGATCAGCCACGTGATCAGTGCATGATCAGCCACGTGATCAGTGCATGATCAGTCACGTGATCAGTGCATGATCAGTCACGTGACCAGTACATGGTAGCTACGTGATCAGTGCATGATCAGCCACGTGAGCAGTGCATGATAGCCACGTGATCAGTGCATGATCAGTCACGTGATCAGTGCATGATCAGTCACGTGATCAGTGCATGATCAGTCACGTGATCAGTGCATGATCAATTACGTGATCAGTGCATGATCAGTCACGTGACCAGTACATGGTAGCTACGTGATCATTGCATGATCAGCCACGTGAGCAGTGCATGATAGCCACGTGATCAGTGCATGATCAGTCACATGATCAGTGCATGATCATCCACGTGATCAGTGCATGATCAGTCACGTGATCAGTGCATGATATAGACGTGATCAGTGCATGATCAGTCACGTGATCAGTGCATGATCAGCCACGTGATCAGTGCATGATAGCCAGTGATGAGTGCATGATAGCCAGTGATCAGTGCATGATCAGTCACGTGATCAGTGCATGATCAGCCACGTGATCAGTGCATGATCAGCCACGTGATCAGTGCATGATCAGCCACGTGATCAGTGCATGATCAGTTACGTGAGCAGTGTATGATCAGCCACGTGATCAGTGCATGGTCAGACACGTGAACAGTGTATGATCAGCCACGTGATCAGTGCATGATAGCCACGTGATCAGTGCATGATCAGTCACGTGATCAGTGTATGATCAGCCACGTGAACAGTGCATGCTCAGTCACGTGATCAGGGCCTGCTGAGCTGCGTGATTACTGTCTGCTCATCTGCTTGACAATTGCCAGCTGAGCTGCACGATTCCTGCCTGTCATCTGCTTGACAATTGCCAGCTGTGCTGCGTAATTCCTGCCTGCTCAGCTGCTTGATTATTGCCAGCTGAGCAGCATGATTCCTCACACCTGAGTTCCATGATTATTGCCTGCTGACTGTTTGATTCGTGCCTACTCAGCTCTTTGTTTATTGCCTCCAGAGGCACATGATCAGTGTATGATAGCAAACATGATCAGTGCATGATCAGTCACATGATCAGCGCCATTAAGTCACGTGATCACTACATGATAGTCATGTGATCAGTCCATGCTCAGTCACGGTATCAGTGCATGATCAGCCACGTGATCAGTGCATGATCAGCCACGTGATCAGTGCATGATAGCCATGTGATCAGTGCATGATCAGTCACGTGATCAGTGCATGATCAGGCAGGTGATCAGTGCATGATCAGTCACGTGATCAGTGCATGATCAGTCACGTGATCAGTGCATGATCAGTCACGTGATCAGTGCATGATCAGCCACGTGATCAGTGCATGATCAGCCACGTGATCAGTGCATGATCAGTCACGTGATCAGTGCATGATCAGTCACGTGACCAGTACATGGTAGCTACGTGATCATTGCATGATCAGCCACGTGAGCAGTGCATGATAGCCACGTGATCAGTGCATGATCAGTCACGTGATCAGTGCATGATCAGTCACGTGATCAGTGCATGATAAGTCACGTGATCAGTGCATGATCAATTACGTGATCAGTGCATGATCAGTCACGTGACCAGTACATGGTAGCTACGTGATCATTGCATGATCAGCCACGTGATCAGTGCATGATAGCCACGTGATCAGTGCATGATCAGTCACATGATCAGTGCATGATCATCCGTGATCAGTGCATGATCAGTCACGTGATCAGTGCATGATATAGACGTGATCAGTGCATGATCAGTCACGTGATCAGTGCATGATCAGCCACGTGATCAGTGCATGATAGCCAGTGATGAGTGCATGATAGCCAGTGATCAGTGCATGATCAGTCACGTGATCAGTGCATGATCAGCCACGTGATCAGTGCATGATAGCCACTGATCAGTGCATGATCAGCCACGTGATCAGTGCATGATCAGTTACGTGAGCAGTGTATGATCAGCCACGTGATCAGTGCATGGTCAGACACGTGAACAGTGTATGATCAGCCACGTGATCAGTGCATGATAGCCACGTGATCAGTGCATGATCAGTCACGTGATCAGTGTATGATCAGCCACGTGAACAGTGCATGCTCAGTCACGTGATCTGGGCCTGCTGAGCTGCGTGATTACTGTCTGCTCATCTGCTTGACAATTGCCAGCTGAGCTGCACGATTCCTGCCTGTCATCTGCTTGACAATTGCCAGCTGTGCTGCGTAATTCCTGCCTGCTCAGCTGCTTGATTATTGCCAGCTGAGCAGCATGATTCCTCACACCTGAGTTCCATGATTATTGCCTGCTGACTGTTTGATTCGTGCCTACTCAGCTCTTTGTTTATTGCCTCCAGAGGCACATGATCAGTGTATGATAGCAAACATGATCAGCGCATGATCAGTCACATGATCAGCGCCATTAAGTCACGTGATCACTACATGATAGTCATGTGATCAGTCCATGCTCAGTCACGGTATCAGTGCATGATCAGCCACGTGATCAGTGCATGATCAGCCACGTGATCAGTTCATGATAGCCACGTGATCAGTGCATGATCAGTCACGTGATCAGTGCATGATCAGGCAGGTGATCAGTGCATGATCAGCCACGTGATCAGTGCATGATAGCCACGTGATCAGTGCATGATCAGTCACCTGATGGGTGTATGATCAGTCACGTGACCAGTACATGGTAGCTACATGATCATTGCATGATCAGCCACGTGAGTAGTGCATGATAGCCACGTGATCAGTGCATGATCAGTCACGTGATCAGTGCATGATCAGTCACGTGATCAGTGCATGATAAGTCACGTGATCAGTGCATGATCAATTACGTGATCAGTGCATGATCAGTCACGTGATCAGTGCATGATAGCTACGTGATCAGTGCATGATCAGCCACGTGATCAGTGCATGATAGCCACGTGATCAGTGCATGATCAGTCACATGATCAGTGTATGATCATCCACGTGATCAGTGCATGATCAGTCATGTGATCAGTGCATGATATAGACGTGATCAGTGCATGATCAGTCACGTGATCAGTGTATGATCAGCCACGTGATCAGTGCATGATAGCCAGTGAATGAGTGCATGATAGCCAGTGATCAGTGCATGATCAGTCACGTGATCAGTGCATGATCAGCCACGTGATCAGTGCATGATAGCCACGTGATCAGTGCATGATCAGCCACGTGATCAGTGCATGATCAGACACGTGAACAGTGTATGATCAGCCACGTGATCAGTGCATGATAGCCACGTGATCAGTGCATGATCAGTCACGTGATCAGTGTATGATCAGCCACGTGAACAGTGCATGCTCAGTCACGTGATCTGGGCCTGCTGAGCTGCGTGATTACTGTCTGCTCATCTGCTTGACAATTGCCAGCTGAGCTGCACGATTCCTGCCTGTCATCTGCTTGACAATTGCCAGCTGTGCTGCGTAATTCCTGCCTGCTCAGCTGCTTGATTATTGCCAGCTGAGCAGCATGATTCCTCACACCTGAGTTCCATGATTATTGCCTGCTGACTGTTTGATTCGTGCCTACTCAGCTCTTTGTTTATTGCCTCCAGAGGCACATGATCAGTGTATGATAGCAAACATGATCAGCGCATGATCAGTCACATGATCAGCGCCATTAAGTCACGTGATCACTACATGATAGTCATGTGATCAGTCCATGCTCAGTCACGGTATCAGTGCATGATCAGCCACGTGATCAGTGCATGATCTGTCACATGATTAGTGTATGATCATCCACGTGATCAGTGCATGGGCAGTCATGTGATCAGTGCATGATATAGACGTGATCAGTGCATGATCAGTCACGTGATCAGTGCATGATAGCCACGTGATCAGTGCATGATCAGTCACCTGATGGGTGTATGATCATTCACGTGACCAGTACATGGTAGCTACATGATCATTGCATGATCAGCCACGTGAGTAGTGCATGATAGCCACGTGATCAGTGCATGATCAGTCACGTGATCAGTGCATGATCAGTCACGTATCAGTGCATGATCAGCCACGTGATCAGTGCATGATCAGCCACGTGATCAGTGCATGATAGCCACGTGATCAGTGCATGATCAGTCACGTGATCAGTGCATGATCAGTCACGTGATCAGTGCATGATCAGCCACGTGATCAGTGCATGATAGCCACGTGATCAGTGCATGATCAGTCACGTGATCAGTGCATGATCAGTCACGTGACAGTACATGGTAGCTACGTGATCAGTGCATGATCAGCCACGTGATCAGTGCATGATAGCCACGTGATCAGTGCATGATCAGTCACGTGATCAGTGCATGATCAGTCACGTGATCAGTGCATGATCAGGCACGTGATCAGTGCATGATCAGCCACGTGATCAGTGCATGATAGCCACGTGATCAGTGCATGATCAGTCACGTGATCAGTGCATGATCAGTCACGTGATCAGTGCATGATCAGCCACGTGATCAGTGCATGATCAGCCACGTGATCAGTGCATGATCAGTTACGTGATCAGTGCATGATCAGTCACGTGATCAGTGCATGGTAGCTACGTGATCAGTGCATGATCAGCCACGTGATCAGTGCATGATAGCCACGTGATCAGTGCATGATCAGTCACGTGATCAGTGCATGATCAGTCACGTGATCAGTGCATGATCAGTCACGTGATCAGTGCATGATCAATTACGTGATCAGTGCATGATCAGTCACGTGATCAGTGCATGATAGCTACGTGATCAGTGCATGATCAGCCACGTGATCAGTGCATGATAGCCACGTGATCAGTGCATGATAGCCACGTGATCAGTGCATGATCAGTCACGTGATCGTGCATGATCAGCCACGTGATCAGTGCATGATATCCACGTGATCAGTGCATGATCAGCCACGTGATCAGTGCATGATCAGCCACGTGATCTGTGCATGATCAGTCACGTGACCAGTATATGGTAGCTACGTGATCATTCCATGACGAGCCACGTGAGCAGTGCATGATAGCCACGTGATGTGTGCATGATGAGTTACGTGAGCAGAGTATGATCAGCCACGTGATCAGTGCATGAGTGCCACGTGATCAGTGCATGATATGTCACGTGACAGGTGTGTGATCAGCCACGTGAACAGTGCATGTTCAGCCACGTGATCAGTGCATGATAGCCACGTGATCAGTGCATGATCAGTTACGTGAGCAGTGTATGATCAGCCACGTGATCAGTGCATGGTCAGACACGTGAACAGTGTATGATCAGCCACGTGATCAGTGCATGATATAAAAGTGATCAGTGCATGATCATCACGTGATCAGTGTATGATCAGCCACGTGAACAGTGCATGCTCAGTCACGTGATCAGGGCCTGCTGAGCTGCGTGATTACTGTCTGCTCATCTGCTTGACAATTGCCAGCTGAGCTGCACGATTCCTGCCTGTCATCTGCTTGACAATTGCCAGCTGTGCTGCGTAATTCCTGCCTGCTCAGCTGCTTGATTATTGCCAGCTGAGCAGCATGATTCCTCACAGCTGAGTTCCATGATTATTGCCTGCTGACTGTTTGATTCGTGCCTACTCAGCTCTTTGTTTATTGCCTCCAGAGGCACATGATCAGTGTATGATAGCAAACATGATCAGTGCATGATCAGTCACATGATCAGCGCCATTAAGTCACGTGA
Organism: Bos javanicus; assembly: GCF_032452875.1. Classification (NCBI taxonomy): domain Eukaryota; kingdom Metazoa; phylum Chordata; class Mammalia; order Artiodactyla; family Bovidae; genus Bos; species Bos javanicus. The sequence continues at coordinate 88,076 of NW_026893634.1, forward strand.
TCACTACATGATAGTCATGTGATCAGTCCATGCTCAGTCACGGTATCAGTGCATGATCAGCCACGTGATCAGTGCATGATCAGCCAGGTGATCAGTTCATGATAGCTATGTGATCAGTGCATGATCAGTCACGTGATCAGTGCATGATCAGGCAGGTGATCAGTGCATGATCAGTCACGTGATCAGTGCATGATCAGTCACGTGATCAGTGCATGATCAGTCACGTGATCAGTGCATGATCAGCCACGTGATCAGTGCATGATCAGCCACGTGATCAGTGCATGATCAGTCACGTGATCAGTGCATGATCAGTCACGTGACCAGTACATGGTAGCTACGTGATCATTGCATGATCAGCCACGTGAGCAGTGCATGATAGCCACGTGATCAGTGCATGATCAGTCACGTGATCAGTGCATGATCAGTCACGTGATCAGTGCATGATCAGTCACGTGATCAGTGCATGATCAATTACGTGATCAGTGCATGATCAGTCACGTGACCAGTACATGGTAGCTACGTGATCATTGCATGATCAGCCACGTGATCAGTGCATGATAGCCACGTGATCAGTGCATGATCAGTCGTGATCAGTGTATGATCATCCGGTGATCAGTGCATGATCAGTCATCAGTGCATGATATAGACGTGATCAGTGCATGATCAGTCACGTGATCAGTGCATGATCAGCCACGTGATCAGTGCATGATAGCCAGTGAATGAGTGCATGATAGCCAGTGATCAGTGCATGATCAGTCACGTGATCAGTGCATGATCAGCCACGTGATCAGTGCATGATAGCCACGTGATCAGTGCATGATCAGCCACGTGATCAGTGCATGATCAGTTACGTGAGCAGTGTATGATCAGCCACGTGATCAGTGCATGGTCAGACACGTGAACAGTGTATGATCAGCCACGTGATCAGTGCATGATAGCCACGTGATCAGTGCATGATCAGTCACGTGATCAGTGTATGATCAGCCACGTGAACAGTGCATGCTCAGTCACGTGATCTGGGCCTGCTGAGCTGCGTGATTACTGTCTGCTCATCTGCTTGACAATTGCCAGCTGAGCTGCACGATTCCTGCCTGTCATCTGCTTGACAATTATCAGCTGTGCTGCGTAATTCCTGCCTGCTCAGCTGCTTGATTATTGCCAGCTGAGCAGCATGATTCCTCACACCTGAGTTCCATGATTATTGCCTGCTGACTGTTTGATTCGTGCCTACTCAGCTCTTTGTTTATTGCCTCCAGAGGCACATGATCAGTGTATGATAGCAAACATGATCAGCGCATGATCAGTCACATGATCAGCGCCATTAAGTCACGTGATCACTACATGATAGTCATGTGATCAGTCCATGCTCAGTCACGGTATCAGTGCATGATCAGCCACGTGATCAGTGCATGATCAGCCACGTGATCAGTGCATGATAGCCACGTGATCAGTGCATGATCAGTCACGTGATCAGTGCATGATCAGGCAGGTGATCAGTGCATGATCAGCCACGTGATCAGTGCATGATAGCCACGTGATCAGTGCATGATCAGTCACCTGATGGGTGTATGATCAGTCACGTGACCAGTACATGGTAGCTACATGATCATTGCATGATCAGCCACGTGAGTAGTGCATGATAGCCACGTGATCAGTGCATGATCAGCCACGTGATCAGTGCATGATCAGTCACGTGAGCAGTGCATGATCAGCCACGTGATCAGTGCATGTCAGACACGTGATCAGTGCATGATCAGCCACGTGATCAGTGCATGATAGCCACGTGATCAGTGCATGATCAGTCACGTGATCAGTGTATGATCAGCCACGTGAACAGTGCATGCTCAGTCACGTGATCAGGGCCTGCTGAGCTGCGTGATTACTGTCTGCTCATCTGCTTGACAATTGCCAGCTGAGCTGCACGATTCCTGCCTGTCATCTGCTTGACAATTGCCAGCTGTGCTGCGTAATTCCTGCCTGCTCAGCTGCTTGATTATTGCCAGCTGAGCAGCATGATTCCTCACAGCTGAGTTCCATGATTATTGCCTGCTGACTGTATGATTCGTGCCTACTCAGCTCTTTGTTTATTGCCTCCAGAGGCACATGATCAGTGTATGATAGCAAACATGATCAGTGCATGATCAGTCACATGATCAGTGCCATTAAGTCACGTGATCAGTACATGATAGTCATGTGATCAGTCCATGCTCAGTCACGGTATCAGTGCATGATCAGCCACGTGATCAGTGCATGATCAGCCACGTGATCAGTGCATGATAGCCACGTGATCAGTGCATGATCAGTCACGTGATCAGTGCATGATCAGGCACGTGATCAGTGCATGATCAGTCACGTGATCAGTGCATGATCAGTCACGTGATCAGTGCATGATCAGTCACGTGATCAGTGCATGATCAGCCACGTGATCAGTGCATGATCAGCCACGTGATCAGTGCATGATCAATCACGTGATCAGTGCATGATCAGTCACGTGATCAGTGCATGGTAGCTACGTGATCAGTGCATGATCAGCCACGTGATCAGTGCATGATAGCCACGTGATCAGTGCATGATCAGTCACGTGATCAGTGCATGATCAGTCACGTGATCAGTGCATGATCAGTCACGTGATCAGTGCATGATCAATTACGTGATCAGTGCATGATCAGTCACGTGACCAGTACATGGTAGCTACGTGATCAGTGCATGATCAGCCACGTGAGCAGTGCATGATAGCCACGTGATCAGTGCATGATCAGTCACATGATCAGTGCATGATCATCCACGTGATCAGTGCATGATCAGTCACGTGATCAGTGCATGATATAGACGTGATCAGTGCATGATCAGTCACGTGATCAGTGCATGATCAGCCACGTGATCAGTGCATGATAGCCAGTGATCAGTGCATGATAGCCAGTGATCAGTGCATGATCAGTCACGTGATCAGTGCATGATCAGCCACGTGATCAGTGCATGATAGCCACGTGATCAGTGCATGATCAGCCACGTGATCAGTGCATGATCAGTTACGTGATCAGTGTATGATCAGCCACGTGATCAGTGCATGGTCAGACACGTGAACAGTGTATGATCAGCCACGTGATCAGTGCATGATAGCCACGTGATCAGTGCATGATCAGTCACGTGATCAGTGTATGATCAGCCACGTGAACAGTGCATGCTCAGTCACGTGATCAGGGCCTGCTGAGCTGCGTGATTACTGTCTGCTCATCTGCTTGACAATTGCCAGCTGAGCTGCACGATTCCTGCCTGTCATCTGCTTGACAATTATCAGCTGTGCTGCGTAATTCCTGCCTGCTCAGCTGCTTGATTATTGCCAGCTGAGCAGCATGATTCCTCACACCTGAGTTCCATGATTATTGCCTGCTGACTGTTTGATTCGTGCCTACTCAGCTCTTTGTTTATTGCCTCCAGAGGCACATGATCAGTGTATGATAGCAAACATGATCAGCGCATGATCAGTCACATGATCAGCGCCATTAAGTCACGTGATCACTACATGATAGTCATGTGATCAGTCCATGCTCAGTCACGGTATCAGTGCATGATCAGCCACGTGATCAGTGCATGATCAGCCAGGTGATCAGTTCATGATAGCTACGTGATCAGTGCATGATCAGTCACGTGATCAGTGCATGATCAGGCAGGTGATCAGTGCATGATCAGCCACGTGATCAGTGCATGATAGCCACGTGATCAGTGCATGATCAGTCACCTGATGGGTGTATGATCAGTCACGTGACCAGTACATGGTAGCTACATGATCATTGCATGATCAGCCACGTGAGTAGTGCATGATAGCCACGTGATCAGTGCATGATCAGCCACGTGATCAGTGCATGATCAGTCACGTGAGCAGTGCATGATCAGCCACGTGATCAGTGCATGTCAGACACGTGATCAGTGCATGATCAGCCACGTGATCAGTGCATGATAGCCACGTGATCAGTGCATGATCAGTCACGTGATCAGTGTATGATCAGCCACGTGAACAGTGCATGCTCAGTCACGTGATCAGGGCCTGCTGAGCTGCGTGATTACTGTCTGCTCATCTGCTTGACAATTGCCAGCTGAGCTGCACGATTCCTGCCTGTCATCTGCTTGACAATTGCCAGCTGTGCTGCGTAATTCCTGCCTGCTCAGCTGCTTGATTATTGCCAGCTGAGCAGCATGATTCCTCACAGCTGAGTTCCATGATTATTGCCTGCTGACTGTATGATTCGTGCCTACTCAGCTCTTTGTTTATTGCCTCCAGAGGCACATGATCAGTGTATGATAGCAAACATGATCAGTGCATGATCAGTCACATGATCAGTGCCATTAAGTCACGTGATCACTACATGATAGTCATGTGATCAGTCCATGCTCAGTCACGGTATCAGTGCATGATCAGCCACGTGATCAGTGCATGATCAGCCACGTGATCAGTGCATGATAGCCATGTGATCAGTGCATGATCAGTCACGTGATCAGTGCATGATCAGGTGATCAGTGCATGATCAGTCACGTGATCAGTGCATGATCAGTCACGTGATCAGTGCATGATCAGTCACGTGATCAGTGCATGATCAGCCACGTGATCAGTGCATGATCAGCCACGTGATCAGTGCATGATCAGTCACGTGATCAGTGCATGATCAGTCACGTGACCAGTGCATGGTAGCTACGTGATCAGTGCATGATCAGCCACGTGATCAGTGCATGATAGCCACGTGATCAGTGCATGATCAGTCACGTGATCAGTGCATGATCAGTCACGTGATCAGTGCATGATAAGTCACGTGATCAGTGCATGATCAATTACGTGATCAGTGCATGATCAGTCACGTGACCAGTACATGGTAGCTACGTGATCATTGCATGATCAGCCACGTGATCAGTGCATGATAGCCACGTGATCAGTGCATGATCAGTCACATGATCAGTGCATGATCATCCACGTGATCAGTGCATGATCAGTCATGTGATCAGTGCATGATATAGACGTGATCAGTGCATGATCAGTCACGTGATCAGTGCATGATCAGCCACGTGATCAGTGCATGATAGCCAGTGATGAGTGCATGATAGCCAGTGATCAGTGCATGATCAGTCACGTGATCAGTGCATGATCAGCCACGTGATCAGTGCATGATAGCCACGTGATCAGTGCATGATCAGCCACGTGATCAGTGCATGATCAGTTACGTGAGCAGTGTATGATCAGCCACGTGATCAGTGCATGGTCAGACACGTGAACAGTGTATGATCAGCCACGTGATCAGTGCATGATAGCCACGTGATCAGTGCATGATCAGTCACGTGATCAGTGTATGATCAGCCACGTGAACAGTGCATGCTCAGTCACGTGATCAGGGCCTGCTGAGCTGCGTGATTACTGTCTGCTCATCTGCTTGACAATTGCCAGCTGAGCTGCACGATTCCTGCCTGTCATCTGCTTGACAATTGCCAGCTGTGCTGCGTAATTCCTGCCTGCTCAGCTGCTTGATTATTGCCAGCTGAGCAGCATGATTCCTCACACCTGAGTTCCATGATTATTGCCTGCTGACTGTTTGATTCGTGCCTACTCAGCTCTTTGTTTATTGCCTCCAGAGGCACATGATCAGTGTATGATAGCAAACATGATCAGCGCATGATCAGTCACATGATCAGCGCCATTAAGTCACGTGATCACTACATGATAGTCATGTGATCAGTCCATGCTCAGTCACGGTATCAGTGCATGATCAGCCACGTGATCAGTGCATGATCAGCCACGTGATCAGTGCATGATAGCTACGTGATCAGTGCATGATCAGTCACGTGATCAGTGCATGATCAGGCAGGTGATCAGTGCATGATCAGCCACGTGATCAGTGCATGATAGCCACGTGATCAGTGCATGATCAGTCACCTGATGGGTGTATGATCAGTCACGTGACCAGTACATGGTAGCTACATGATCATTGCATGATCAGCCACGTGAGTAGTGCATGATAGCCACGTGATCAGTGCATGATCAGCCACGTGATCAGTGCATGATCAGTCACGTGAGCAGTGCATGATCAGCCACGTGATCAGTGCATGTCAGCCACGTGATCAGTGCATGATCAGCCACGTGATCAGTGCATGATAGCCACGTGATCAGTGCATGATCAGTCACGTGATCAGTGTATGATCAGCCACGTGAACAGTGCATGCTCAGTCACGTGATCAGGGCCTGCTGAGCTGCGTGATTACTGTCTGCTCATCTGCTTGACAATTGCCAGCTGAGCTGCACGATTCCTGCCTGTCATCTGCTTGACAATTGCCAGCTGTGCTGCGTAATTCCTGCCTGCTCAGCTGCTTGATTATTGCCAGCTGAGCAGCATGATTCCTCACAGCTGAGTTCCATGATTATTGCCTGCTGACTGTATGATTCGTGCCTACTCAGCTCTTTGTTTATTGCCTCCAGAGGCACATGATCAGTGTATGATAGCAAACATGATCAGTGCATGATCAGTCACATGATCAGTGCCATTAAGTCACGTGATCACTACATGATAGTCATGTGATCAGTCCATGCTCAGTCACGGTATCAGTGCATGATCAGCCACGTGATCAGTGCATGATCAGCCACGTGATCAGTGCATGATAGCCACGTGATCAGTGCATGATCAGTCACGTGATCAGTGCATGATCAGGCACGTGATCAGTGCATGATCAGTCACGTGATCAGTGCATGATCAGTCACGTGATCAGTGCATGATCAGTCACGTGATCAGTGCATGATCAGCCACGTGATCAGTGCATGATCAGCCACGTGATCAGTGCATGATCAGTTACGTGATCAGTGCATGATCAGTCACGTGACCAGTACATGGTAGCTACGTGATCATTGCATGATCAGCCACGTGAGCAGTGCATGATAGCCACGTGATCAGTGCATGATCAGTCACGTGATCAGTGCATGATCACTCACGTGATCAGTGCATGATCAGTCACGTGATCAGTGCATGATCAATTACGTGATCAGTGCATGATCAGTCACGTGACCAGTACATGGTAGCTACGTGATCATTGCATGATCAGCCACGTGAGCAGTGCATGATAGCCACGTGATCAGTGCATGATCAGTCACATGATCAGTGTATGATCATCCGGGTGATCAGTGCATGATCAGTCATGTGATCAGTGCATGATATAGACGTGATCAGTGCATGATCAGTCACGTGATCAGTGCATGATCAGCCACGTGATCAGTGCATGATAGCCAGTGATCAGTGCATGATAGCCAGTGATCAGTGCATGATCAGTCACGTGATCAGTGCATGATCAGCCACGTGATCAGTGCATGATAGCCACGTGATCAGTGCATGATCAGCCACGTGATCAGTGCATGATCAGTTACGTGAGCAGTGTATGATCAGCCACGTGATCAGTGCATGGTCAGACACGTGAACAGTGTATGATCAGCCACGTGATCAGTGCATGATAGCCACGTGATCAGTGCATGATCAGTCACGTGATCAGTGTATGATCAGCCACGTGAACAGTGCATGCTCAGTCACGTGATCTGGGCCTGCTGAGCTGCGTGATTACTGTCTGCTCATCTGCTTGACAATTGCCAGCTGAGCTGCACGATTCCTGCCTGTCATCTGCTTGACAATTGCCAGCTGTGCTGCGTAATTCCTGCCTGCTCAGCTGCTTGATTATTGCCAGCTGAGCAGCATGATTCCTCACACCTGAGTTCCATGATTATTGCCTGCTGACTGTTTGATTCGTGCCTACTCAGCTCTTTGTTTATTGCCTCCAGAGGCACATGATCAGTGTATGATAGCAAACATGATCAGCGCATGATCAGTCACATGATCAGCGCCATTAAGTCACGTGATCACTACATGATAGTCATGTGATCAGTCCATGCTCAGTCACGGTATCAGTGCATGATCAGCCACGTGATCAGTGCATGATCAGCCAGGTGATCAGTTCATGATAGCCACGTGATCAGTGCATGATTTGTCACGTGATCTGTGCATGACCAGGCAGGTGATCAGTGCATGATCAGCCACGTGATCAGTGCATGATAGCCACGTGATCAGTGCATGATCAGTCACCTGATGGGTGTATGATCAGTCACGTGACCGGTACATGGTAGCTACATGATCATTGCATGATCAGCCACGTGAGTAGTGCATGATAGCCACGTGATCAGTGCATGATCAGTCACGTGATCAGTGCATGATCAGTCACGTGAACAGTGCATGATAAGTCACGTGATCAGTGCATGATCAGCCACGTGATCAGTGCATGATCAGTCACGTGATCAGTGCATGATCAGCCACGTGATCAGTGCATGATCAGTCACGTGATCAGTGCATGATATAGACGTGATCAGTGCATGATCAGTCACGTGATCAGTGCATGATAGCCACGTGATCAGTGCATGATCAGTCACGTGATCAGTGCATGATCAGTCACGTGATCAGTACATGGTAGCTACGTGATCAGTGCATGATCAGCCACGTGATCAGTGCATGATAGCCACGTGATCAGTGCATGATCAGTCACGTGATCAGTGCATGATCAGTCACGTATCAGTGCATGATCAGCCACGTGATCAGTGCATGATCAGCCACGTGATCAGTGCATGATAGCCACGTGATCAGTGCATGATCAGTCACGTGATCAGTGCATGATCAGTCACGTGATCAGTGCATGATCAGCCACGTGATCAGTGCATGATAGCCACGTGATCAGTGCATGATCAGTCACGTGATCAGTGCATGATCAGTCACTGACCAGTACATGGTAGCTACGTGATCATTGCATGATCAGCCACGTGATCAGTGCATGATAGCCACGTGATCAGTGCATGATCAGTCACGTGATCAGTGCATGATCAGTCATGTGATCAGTGCATGATCAGGCACGTGATCAGTGCATGATCAGCCACGTGATCAGTGCATGATAGCCACGTGATCAGTGCATGATCAGTCACGTGATCAGTGCATGATCAGTCACGTGATCAGTGCATGATAGCTGCGTGATCAGTGCATGATCAGCCACGTGATCAGTGCATGATCAGTCACGTGATCAGTGCATGATCAGTCACGTGATCAGTGCATGATCAGCCACGTGATCAGTGCATGATCAGCCACGTGATCAGTGCATGATCAATTACGTGATCAGTGCATGATCAGTCACGTGACCAGTACATGGTAGCTACGTGATCAGTGCATGATCAGCCACGTGATCAGTGCATGATAGCCACGTGATCAGTGCATGATCAGTCACGTGATCAGTGCATGATCAGTCACGTGATCAGTGCATGATAAGTCACGTGATCAGTGCATGATCAATTACGTGATCAGTGCATGATCAGTCACGTGACCAGTACATGGTAGCTACGTGATCATTGCATGATCAGCCACGTGAGCAGTGCATGATAGCCACGTGATCAGTGCATGATCAGTCACATGATCAGTGCATGATCATCCACGTGATCAGTGCATGATCAGTCATGTGATCAGTGCATGATATAGACGTGATCAGTGCATGATCAGTCACGTGATCAGTGCATGATCAGCCACGTGATCAGTGCATGATAGCCAGTGAATGAGTGCATGATAGCCAGTGATCAGTGCATGATCAGTCACGTGATCAGTGTATGATCAGCCACGTGATCAGTGCATGATCAGCCACGTGATCAGTGCATGATCAGCCACGTGATCAGTGCATGATCAGTTACGTGAGCAGTGTATGATCAGCCACGTGATCAGTGCATGGTCAGACACGTGAACAGTGTATGATCAGCCACGTGATCAGTGCATGATAGCCACGTGATCAGTGCATGATCAGTCACGTGATCAGTGTATGATCAGCCACGTGAACAGTGCATGCTCAGTCACGTGATCAGGGCCTGCTGAGCTGCGTGATTACTGTCTGCTCATCTGCTTGACAATTGCCAGCTGAGCTGCACGATTCCTGCCTGTCATCTGCTTGACAATTGCCAGCTGTGCTGCGTAATTCCTGCCTGCTCAGCTGCTTGATTATTGCCAGCTGAGCAGCATGATTCCTCACACCTGAGTTCCATGATTATTGCCTGCTGACTGTTTGATTCGTGCCTACTCAGCTCTTTGTTTATTGCCTCCAGAGGCACATGATCAGTGTATGATAGCAAACATGATCAGTGCATGATCAGTCACATGATCAGCGCCATTAAGTCACGTGATCACTACATGATAGTCATGTGATCAGTCCATGCTCAGTCACGGTATCAGTGCATGATCAGCCACGTGATCAGTGCATGATCAGCCAGGTGATCAGTTCATGATAGCTATGTGATCAGTGCATGATTTGTCACGTGATCAGTGCATGACCAGGCAGGTGATCAGTGCATGATCAGCCACGTGATCAGTGCATGATAGCCACGTGATCAGTGCATGATCAGTCACCTGATGGGTGTATGATCAGTCACGTGACCAGTACATGGTAGCTACATGATCATTGCATGATCAGCCACGTGAGTAGTGCATGATAGCCACGTGATCAGTGCATGATCAGTCACGTGATCAGTGCATGATCAGTCACGTGAACAGTGCATGATAAGTCACGTGATCAGTGCATGATCAATTACGTGATCAGTGCATGATCAGTCACGTGACCAGTACATGGTAGCTACGTGATCATTGCATGATCAGCCACGTGATCAGTGCATGATAGCCACGTGATCAGTGCATGATCAGTCATGATCAGTGCATGATCATCCGGGTGATCAGTGCATGATCAGTCACGTGATCAGTGCATGATATAGACGTGATCAGTGCATGATCAGTCACGTGATCAGTGCATGATCAGCCACGTGATCAGTGCATGATAGCCAGTGAATGAGTGCATGATAGCCAGTGATCAGTGCATGATCAGTCACGTGATCAGTGCATGATCAGCCACGTGATCAGTGCATGATAGCCACGTGATCAGTGCATGATCAGCCACGTGATCAGTGCATGGTCAGACACGTGAACAGTGTATGATCAGCCACGTGATCAGTGCATGATAGCCACGTGATCAGTGCATGATCAGTCACGTGATCAGTGTATGATCAGCCACGTGAACAGTGCATGCTCAGTCACGTGATCTGGGCCTGCTGAGCTGCGTGATTACTGTCTGCTCATCTGCTTGACAATTGCCAGCTGAGCTGCACGATTCCTGCCTGTCATCTGCTTGACAATTGCCAGCTGTGCTGCGTAATTCCTGCCTGCTCAGCTGCTTGATTATTGCCAGCTGAGCAGCATGATTCCTCACACCTGAGTTCCATGATTATTGCCTGCTGACTGTTTGATTCGTGCCTACTCAGCTCTTTGTTTATTGCCTCCAGAGGCACATGATCAGTGTATGATAGCAAACATGATCAGCGCATGATCAGTCACATGATCAGCGCCATTAAGTCACGTGATCACTACATGATAGTCATGTGATCAGTCCATGCTCAGTCACGGTATCAGTGCATGATCAGCCACGTGATCAGTGCATGATCTGTCACATGATTAGTGTATGATCATCCACGTGATCAGTGCATGGGCAGTCATGTGATCAGTGCATGATATAGACGTGATCAGTGCATGATCAGTCACGTGATCAGTGCATGATAGCCACGTGATCAGTGCATGATCAGTCACCTGATGGGTGTATGATCATTCACGTGACCTGTACATGGTAGCTACATGATCATTGCATGATCAGCCACGTGAGTAGTGCATGATAGCCACGTGATCAGTGCATGATCAGTCACGTGATCAGTGCATGATCAGTCACGTATCAGTGCATGATCAGCCACGTGATCAGTGCATGATCAGCCACGTGATCAGTGCATGATAGCCACGTGATCAGTGCATGATCAGTCACGTGATCAGTGCATGATCAGGCACGTGATCAGTGCATGATCAGCCACGTGATCAGTGCATGATAGCCACGTGATCAGTGCATGATCAGTCACGTGATCAGTGCATGATCAGTCACTGACCAGTACATGGTAGCTACGTGATCAGTGCATGATCAGCCACGTGATCAGTGCATGATAGCCACGTGATCAGTGCATGATCAGTCACGTGATCAGTGCATGATCAGTCATGTGATCAGTGCATGATCAGGCGTGATCAGTGCATGATCAGCCACGTGATCAGTGCATGATAGCCACGTGATCAGTGCATGATCAGTCACGTGATCAGTGCATGATCAGTCACGTGATCAGTGCATGATCAGCCACGTGATCAGTGCATGATCAGCCACGTGATCAGTGCATGATCAATTACGTGATCAGTGCATGATCAGTCACGTGATCAGTGCATGATAGCCACGTGATCAGTGCATGATCAGCCACGTGATCAGTGCATGATAGCCACGTGATCAGTGCATGATCAGTCACGTGATCAGTGCATGATCAGCCACGTGATCAGTGCATGATCAGTCACGTGATCAGTGCATGATCAATTACGTGATCAGTGCATGATCAGTCACGTGATCAGTACATGGTAGCTACGTGATCATTGCATGATCAGCCACGTGATCAGTGCATGATAGCCACGTGATCAGTGCATGATAGCCACGTGATCAGTGCATGATCAGTCATGTGATCGTGTGTGATCAGCCACGTGATCAGTGCATGATATCCACGTGATCAGTGCATGATCAGCCACGTGATCAGTGCATGATCAGCCACGTGATCAGTGCATGATCAGTCACGTGACCAGTATATGGTAGCTACGTGATCATTCCATGACGAGCCACGTGAGCAGTGCATGATAGCCACGTGATGTGTGCATGATCAGTTACGTGAGCAGAGTATGATCAGCCACGTGATCAGTGCATGAGTGCCACGTGATCAGTGCATGATATGTCACGTGACAGGTGTGTGATCAGCCACGTGAACAGTGCATGTTCAGCCACGTGATCAGTGCATGATAGCCACGTGATCAGTGCATGATCAGTTACTGAGCAGTGTATGATCAGCCACGTGATCAGTGCATGGTCAGACACGTGAACAGTGTATGATCAGCCACGTGATCAGTGCATGATATCCAAGTGATCAGTGCATGATCATCACGTGATCAGTGTATGATCAGCCACGTGAACAGTGCATGCTCAGTCACGTGATCAGGGCCTGCTGAGCTGCGTGATTACTGTCTGCTCATCTGCTTGACAATTGCCAGCTGAGCTGCACGATTCCTGCCTGTCATCTGCTTGACAATTGCCAGCTGTGCTGCGTAATTCCTGCCTGCTCAGCTGCTTGATTATTGCCAGCTGAGCAGCATGATTCCTCACAGCTGAGTTCCATGATTATTGCCTGCTGACTGTATGATTCGTGCCTACTCAGCTCTTTGTTTATTGCCTCCAGAGGCACATGATCAGTGTATGATAGCAAACATGATCAGTGCATGATCAGTCACATGATCAGCGCCATTAAGTCACGTGATCACTACATGATAGTCATGTGATCAGTCCATGCTCAGTCACGGTATCAGTGCATGATCAGCCACGTGATCAGTGCATGATCAGCCAGTGATCAGTTCATGATAGCTATGTGATCAGTGCATGATTTGTCACGTGATCAGTGCATGACCAGGCAGGTGATCAGTGCATGATCAGTCACGTGATCAGTGCATGATCAGTCACGTGATCAGTGCATGATCAGTCACGTGATCAGTGCATGATCAGCCACGTGATCAGTGCATGATCAGCCACGTGATCAGTGCATGATCAGTCACGTGATCAGTGCATGATCAGTCACGTGACCAGTACATGGTAGCTACGTGATCATTGCATGATCAGCCACGTGAGCAGTGCATGATAGCCACGTGATCAGTGCATGATCAGTCACGTGATCAGTGCATGATCACTCACGTGATCAGTGCATGATCAGTCACGTGATCAGTGCATGATCAATTACGTGATCAGTGCATGATCAGTCACGTGACCAGTACATGGTAGCTACGTGATCATTGCATGATCAGCCACGTGAGCAGTGCATGATAGCCACGTGATCAGTGCATGATCAGTCACATGATCAGTGCATGATCATCCGGGTGATCAGTGCATGATCAGTCATGTGATCAGTGCATGATATAGACGTGATCAGTGCATGATCAGTCACGTGATCAGTGTATGATCAACCACGTGATCAGTGCATGATAGCCAGTTAATGAGTGCATGATAGCCAGATGATCAGTGCATGATCAGTCACGTGATCAGTGCATGATCAGCCACGTGATCAGTGCATGATAGCCACGTGATCAGTGCATGATCAGCCACGTGATCAGTGCATGATCAGTTACGTGATCAGTGTATGATCAGCCACGTGATCAGTGCATGGTCAGACACGTGAACAGTGTATGATCAGCCACGTGATCAGTGCATGATAGCCACGTGATCAGTGCATGATCAGTCACGTGATCAGTGTATGATCAGCCACGTGAACAGTGCATGCTCAGTCACGTGATCTGGGCCTGCTGAGCTGCGTGATTACTGTCTGCTCATCTGCTTGACAATTGCCAGCTGAGCTGCACGATTCCTGCCTGTCATCTGCTTGACAATTATCAGCTGTGCTGCGTAATTCCTGCCTGCTCAGCTGCTTGATTATTGCCAGCTGAGCAGCATGATTCCTCACACCTGAGTTCCATGATTATTGCCTGCTGACTGTTTGATTCGTGCCTACTCAGCTCTTTGTTTATTGCCTCCAGAGGCACATGATCAGTGTATGATAGCAAACATGATCAGCGCATGATCAGTCACATGATCAGCGCCATTAAGTCACGTGATCACTACATGATAGTCATGTGATCAGTCCATGCTCAGTCACGGTATCAGTGCATGATCAGCCACGTGATCAGTGCATGATCAGCCACGTGATCAGTGCATGATCAGCCACGTGATCAGTGCATGATCAGTCACGTGATCAGTGCATGATCAGGCACGTGATCAGTGCATGATCAGCCACGTGATCAGTGCATGATAGCCACGTGATCAGTGCATGATCAGTCACCTGATGGGTGTATGATCAGTCACGTGACCAGTACATGGTAGCTACATGATCATTGCATGATCAGCCACGTGAGTAGTGCATGATAGCCACGTGATCAGTGCATGATCAGCCACGTGATCAGTGCATGATCAGTCACGTGATCAGTGCATGATCAGCCACGTGATCAGTGCATGATCAGCCACGTGATCAGTGCATGATCAGCCACGTGATCAGTGCATGATAGCCACGTGATCAGTGCATGATCAGTCACGTGATCAGTGTATGATCAGCCACGTGATCAGTGCATGCTCAGTCACGTGATCAGGGCCTGCTGAGCTGCGTGATTACTGTCTGCTCATCTGCTTGACAATTGCCAGCTGAGCTGCACGATTCCTGCCTGTCATCTGCTTGACAATTGCCAGCTGTGCTGCGTAATTCCTGCCTGCTCAGCTGCTTGATTATTGCCAGCTGAGCAGCATGATTCCTCACAGCTGAGTTCCATGATTATTGCCTGCTGACTGTATGATTCGTGCCTACTCAGCTCTTTGTTTATTGCCTCCAGAGGCACATGATCAGTGTATGATAGCAAACATGATCAGTGCATGATCAGTCACATGATCAGTGCCATTAAGTCACGTGATCACTGCATGATAGTCATGTGATCAGTCCATGCTCAGTCACGGTATCAGTGCATGATCAGCCACGTGATCAGTGCATGATCAGCCACGTGATCAGTGCATGATAGCCATGTGATCAGTGCATGATCAGTCACGTGATCAGTGCATGATCAGGCACGTGATCAGTGCATGATCAGTCACGTGATCAGTGCATGATCAGTCACGTGATCAGTGCATGATCAGTCACGTGATCAGTGCATGATCAGCCACGTGATCAGTGCATGATCAGCCACGTGATCAGTGCATGATCAATCACGTGATCAGTGCATGATCAGTCACGTGACCAGTGCATGGTAGCTACGTGATCATTGCATGATCAGCCACGTGATCAGTGCATGATAGCCACGTGATCAGTGCATGATCAGTCACGTGATCAGTGCATGATCAGTCACGTGATCAGTGCATGATAGCCACGTGATCAGTGCATGATCAATTACGTGATCAGTGCATGATCAGTCACGTGACCAGTACATGGTAGCTACGTGATCATTGCATGATCAGCCACGTGATCAGTGCATGATAGCCACGTGATCAGTGCATGATCAGTCACATGATCAGTGTATGATCATCCACGTGATCAGTGCATGATCAGTCATGTGATCAGTGCATGATATAGACGTGATCAGTGCATGATCAGTCACGTGATCAGTGCATGATCAGCCACGTGATCAGTGCATGATAGCCAGTGATCAGTGCATGATAGCCAGTGATCAGTGCATGATCAGTCACGTGATCAGTGCATGATCAGCCACGTGATCAGTGCATGATAGCCACGTGATCAGTGCATGATCAGCCACGTGATCAGTGCATGATCAGTTACGTGAGCAGTGCATGATCAGCCACGTGATCAGTGCATGGTCAGACACGTGAACAGTGTATGATCAGCCACGTGATCAGTGCATGATAGCCACGTGATCAGTGCATGATCAGTCACGTGATCAGTGTATGATCAGCCACGTGAACAGTGCATGCTCAGTCACGTGATCAGGGCCTGCTGAGCTGCGTGATTACTGTCTGCTCATCTGCTTGACAATTGCCAGCTGAGCTGCACGATTCCTGCCTGTCATCTGCTTGACAATTGCCAGCTGTGCTGCGTAATTCCTGCCTGCTCAGCTGCTTGATTATTGCCAGCTGAGCAGCATGATTCCTCACACCTGAGTTCCATGATTATTGCCTGCTGACTGTTTGATTCGTGCCTACTCAGCTCTTTGTTTATTGCCTCCAGAGGCACATGATCAGTGTATGATAGCAAACATGATCAGCGCATGATCAGTCACATGATCAGCGCCATTAAGTCACGTGATCACTACATGATAGTCATGTGATCAGTCCATGCTCAGTCACGGTATCAGTGCATGATCAGCCACGTGATCAGTGCATGATCAGCCACGTGATCAGTTCATGATAGCTATGTGATCAGTGCATGATCAGTCACGTGATCAGTGCATGATCAGGCACGTGATCAGTGCATGATCAGTCACGTGATCAGTGCATGATCAGTCACGTGATCAGTGCATGATCAGTCACGTGATCAGTGCATGATCAGCCACGTGATCAGTGCATGATCAGCCACGTGATCAGTGCATGATCAGCCACGTGATCAGTGCATGATCAGTCACGTGATCAGTGCATGGTAGCTACGTGATCAGTGCATGATCAGCCACGTGATCAGTGCATGATAGCCACGTGATCAGTGCATGATCAGTCACGTGATCAGTGCATGATCAGTCACGTGATCAGTGCATGATCAGTCACGTGATCAGTGCATGATCAATTACGTGATCAGTGCATGATCAGTCACGTGACCAGTACATGGTAGCTACGTGATCAGTGCATGATCAGCCACGTGATCAGTGCATGATAGCCACGTGATCAGTGCATGATCAGTCACGTGATCAGTGCATGATCATCCGGTGATCAGTGCATGATCAGTCACGTGATCAGTGCATGATATAGACGTGATCAGTGCATGATCAGTCACGTGATCAGTGCATGATCAGCCACGTGATCAGTGCATGATAGCCAGTGATCAGTGCATGATAGCCAGTGATCAGTGCATGATCAGTCACGTGATCAGTGCATGATCAGCCACGTGATCAGTGCATGATCAGCCACGTGATCAGTGCATGATCAGCCACGTGATCAGTGCATGATCAGTTACGTGAGCAGTGCATGATCAGCCACGTGATCAGTGCATGGTCAGACACGTGAACAGTGTATGATCAGCCACGTGATCAGTGCATGATAGCCACGTGATCAGTGCATGATCAGTCACGTGATCAGTGTATGATCAGCCACGTGAACAGTGCATGCTCAGTCACGTGATCTGGGCCTGCTGAGCTGCGTGATTACTGTCTGCTCATCTGCTTGACAATTGCCAGCTGAGCTGCACGATTCCTGCCTGTCATCTGCTTGACAATTATCAGCTGTGCTGCGTAATTCCTGCCTGCTCAGCTGCTTGATTATTGCCAGCTGAGCAGCATGATTCCTCACACCTGAGTTCCATGATTATTGCCTGCTGACTGTTTGATTCGTGCCTACTCAGCTCTTTGTTTATTGCCTCCAGAGGCACATGATCAGTGTATGATAGCAAACATGATCAGCGCATGATCAGTCACATGATCAGCGCCATTAAGTCACGTGATCACTACATGATAGTCATGTGATCAGTCCATGCTCAGTCACGGTATCAGTGCATGATCAGCCACGTGATCAGTGCATGATCAGCCACGTGATCAGTGCATGATCAGCCACGTGATCAGTGCATGATCAGTCACGTGATCAGTGCATGATCAGGCACGTGATCAGTGCATGATCAGCCACGTGATCAGTGCATGATAGCCACGTGATCAGTGCATGATCAGTCACCTGATGGGTGTATGATCAGTCACGTGACCAGTACATGGTAGCTACATGATCATTGCATGATCAGCCACGTGAGTAGTGCATGATAGCCACGTGATCAGTGCATGATCAGCCACGTGATCAGTGCATGATCAGTTACGTGAGCAGTGTATGATCAGCCACGTGATCAGTGCATGATCAGCCACGTGATCAGTGCATGATCAGCCACGTGATCAGTGCATGATCAGCCACGTGATCAGTGCATGCATCAGTCACGTGATCAGGGCCTGCTGAGCTGCGTGATTACTGTCTGCTCATCTGCTTGACAATTGCCAGCTGAGCTGCACGATTCCTGCCTGTCATCTGCTTGACAATTGCAGCTGTGCTGCGTAATTCCTGCCTGCTCAGCTGCTTGATTATTGCCAGCTGAGCAGCATGATTCCTCACAGCTGAGTTCCATGATTATTGCCTGCTGACTGTATGATTCGTGCCTACTCAGCTCTTTGTTTATTGCCTCCAGAGGCACATGATCAGTGTATGATAGCAAACATGATCAGTGCATGATCAGTCACATGATCAGTGCCATTAAGTCACGTGATCACTACATGATAGTCATGTGATCAGTCCATGCTCAGTCACGGTATCAGTGCATGATCAGCCACGTGATCAGTGCATGATCAGCCACGTGATCAGTGCATGATAGCTATGTGATCAGTGCATGATCAGTCACGTGATCAGTGCATGATCAGGCACGTGATCAGTGCATGATCAGTCACGTGATCAGTGCATGATCAGTCACGTGATCAGTGCATGATCAGTCACGTGATCAGTGCATGATCAGCCACGTGATCAGTGCATGATCAGCCACGTGATCAGTGCATGATCAGTCACGTGATCAGTGCATGATCAGTCACGTGACCAGTACATGGTAGCTACGTGATCAGTGCATGATCAGCCACGTGAGCAGTGCATGATAGCCACGTGATCAGTGCATGATCAGTCACGTGATCAGTGCATGATCACTCACGTGATCAGTGCATGATCAGTCACGTGATCAGTGCATGATCAATTACGTGATCAGTGCATGATCAGTCACGTGACCAGTACATGGTAGCTACGTGATCATTGCATGATCAGCCACGTGAGCAGTGCATGATAGCCACGTGATCAGTGCATGATCAGTCACATGATCAGTGCATGATCATCCGTGATCAGTGCATGATCAGTCACGTGATCAGTGCATGATATAGACGTGATCAGTGCATGATCAGTCACGTGATCAGTGCATGATCAGCCACGTGATCAGTGCATGATAGCCAGTGATGAGTGCATGATAGCCAGTGATCAGTGCATGATCAGTCACGTGATCAGTGCATGATCAGCCACGTGATCAGTGCATGATCAGCCACGTGATCAGTGCATGATCAGCCACGTGATCAGTGCATGATCAGTTACGTGAGCAGTGTATGATCAGCCACGTGATCAGTGCATGGTCAGACACGTGAACAGTGTATGATCAGCCACGTGATCAGTGCATGATAGCCACGTGATCAGTGCATGATCAGTCACGTGATCAGTGTATGATCAGCCACGTGAACAGTGCATGCTCAGTCACGTGATCTGGGCCTGCTGAGCTGCGTGATTACTGTCTGCTCATCTGCTTGACAATTGCCAGCTGAGCTGCACGATTCCTGCCTGTCATCTGCTTGACAATTGCCAGCTGTGCTGCGTAATTCCTGCCTGCTCAGCTGCTTGATTATTGCCAGCTGAGCAGCATGATTCCTCACACCTGAGTTCCATGATTATTGCCTGCTGACTGTTTGATTCGTGCCTACTCAGCTCTTTGTTTATTGCCTCCAGAGGCACATGATCAGTGTATGATAGCAAACATGATCAGCGCATGATCAGTCACATGATCAGCGCCATTAAGTCACGTGATCACTACATGATAGTCATGTGATCAGTCCATGCTCAGTCACGGTATCAGTGCATGATCAGCCACGTGATCAGTGCATGATCAGCCACGTGATCAGTTCATGATAGCCACGTGATCAGTGCATGATCAGTCACGTGATCAGTGCATGACCAGGCAGGTGATCAGTGCATGATCAGCCACGTGATCAGTGCATGATAGCCACGTGATCAGTGCATGATCAGTCACCTGATGGGTGTATGATCAGTCACGTGACCAGTACATGGTAGCTACATGATCATTGCATGATCAGCCACGTGAGTAGTGCATGATAGCCACGTGATCAGTGCATGATCAGTCACGTGATCAGTGCATGATCAGTCACGTGATCAGTGCATGATAAGTCACGTGATCAGTGCATGATCAGCCACGTGATCAGTGCATGATCAGTCACGTGATCAGTGCATGATCAGCCACGTGATCAGTGCATGATCAGTCACGTGATCAGTGCATGATATAGACGTGATCAGTGCATGATCAGTCACGTGATCAGTGCATGATAGCCACGTGATCAGTGCATGATCAGTCACGTGATCAGTGCATGATCAGTCACGTGATCAGTGCATGATAGCTACGTGATCAGTGCATGATCAGCCACGTGATCAGTGCATGATAGCCACGTGATCAGTGCATGATCAGTCACGTGATCAGTGCATGATCAGTCACGTGATCAGTGCATGATCAGCCACGTGATCAGTGCATGATCAGCCACGTGATCAGTGCATGATAGCCACGTGATCAGTGCATGATCAGTCACGTGATCAGTGCATGATCAGTCACGTGATCAGTGCATGATCAGCCACGTGATCAGTGCATGATAGCCACGTGATCAGTGCATGATCAGTCACGTGATCAGTGCATGATCAGTCACGTGATCAGTGCATGATAGCTACGTGATCAGTGCATGATCAGCCACGTGATCAGTGCATGATAGCCACGTGATCAGTGCATGATCAGTCACGTGATCAGTGCATGATCAGTCACGTGATCAGTGCATGATCAGTCACGTGATCAGTGCATGATCAGCCACGTGATCAGTGCATGATAGCCACGTGATCAGTGCATGATCAGTCACGTGATCAGTGCATGATCAGTCACGTGATCAGTGCATGATCAGCCACGTGATCAGTGCATGATCAGCCACGTGATCAGTGCATGATCAGCCACGTGATCAGTGCATGATCAGTCACGTGATCAGTGCATGATCAGCCACGTGATCAGTGCATGATCAGCCACGTGATCAGTGCATGATCAGTCACGTGATCAGTGCATGATCAGCCACGTGATCAGTGCATGATCAGCCACGTGATCAGTGCATGATCAGTCACGTGATCAGTGCATGATCAGTCACGTGATCAGTGCATGATAGCTACGTGATCAGTGCATGATCAGCCACGTGATCAGTGCATGATAGCCACGTGATCAGTGCATGATCAGTCACGTGATCAGTGCATGATCAGTCACGTGATCAGTGCATGATCAGTCACGTGATCAGTGCATGATCAATCACGTGATCAGTGCATGATCAGTCACGTGATCAGTGCATGATAGCTACGTGATCAGTGCATGATCAGCCACGTGATCAGTGCATGATAGCCACGTGATCAGTGCATGATAGCCACGTGATCAGTGCATGATCAGTCACGTGATCGTGCATGATCAGCCACGTGATCAGTGCATGATAGCCACGTGATCAGTGCATGATCAGCCACGTGATCAGTGCATGATCAGTCACGTGATCATGTGTGATCAGCCACGTGATCAGTGCATGATCAGCCACGTGATCAGTGCATGATCAGTCACGTGATCAGTGCATGATCAGTCACGTGACCAGTACATGGTAGCTACGTGATCAGTGCATGATCAGCCACGTGATCAGTGCATGATAGCCACGTGATCAGTGCATGATCAGTCACGTGATCAGTGCATGATCAGTCACGTGATCAGTGCATGATCAGCCACGTGATCAGTGCATGATCAGTCACGTGATCAGTGCATGGTAGCTACGTGATCATTGCATGATCAGCCACGTGATCAGTGCATGATAGCCACGTGATCAGTGCATGATCAGTCACGTGATCAGTGCATGATCAGCCACGTGATCAGTGCATGATAGTCACGTGATCAGTGCATGATCAGCCACGTGATCAGTGCATGATCAGCCACGTGATCAGTGCATGATAGCCACGTGATCAGTGCATGATCAGTCACGTGATCAGTGCATGATCAGCCACGTGATCAGTGCATGATCAGTCACGTGATCAGTGCATGATCAGCCACGTGATCAGTGCATGATAGCCACGTGATCAGTGCATGATCAGTCACGTGATCAGTGCATGATCAGCCACGTGATCAGTGCATGATCAGCCACGTGATCAGTGCATGATCAGCCACGTGATCAGTGCATGATCAGTCACGTGATCAGTGCATGATAGCCACGTGATCAGTGCATGATCAGCCACGTGAGCAGTGCATGATAGCCACGTGATCAGTGCATGATCAGTCACGTGATCAGTGCATGATCAGCCACGTGATCAGTGCATGATAGTCACGTGATCAGTGCATGATCAATCACGTGATCAGTGTATGATCAGCCACGTGAACAGTGCATGCTCAGTCACGTGATCAGGGCCTGCTGAGCTGCGTGATTACTGTCTGCTCATCTGCTTGACAATTGCCAGCTGAGCTGCACGATTCCTGCCTGTCATCTGCTTGACAATTGCCAGCTGTGCTGCGTAATTCCTGCCTGCTCAGCTGCTTGATTATTGCCAGCTGAGCAGCATGATTCCTCACAGCTGAGTTCCATGATTATTGCCTGCTGACTGTATGATTCGTGCCTACTCAGCTCTTTGTTTATTGCCTCCAGAGGCACATGATCAGTGTATGATAGCAAACATGATCAGTGCATGATCAGTCACATGATCAGCGCCATTAAGTCACGTGATCACTACATGATAGTCATGTGATCAGTCCATGCTCAGTCACGGTATCAGTGCATGATCAGCCACGTGATCAGTGCATGATCAGCCACGTGATCAGTGCATGATAGCTATGTGATCAGTGCATGATCAGTCACGTGATCAGTGCATGATCAGGCACGTGATCAGTGCATGATCAGTCACGTGATCAGTGCATGATCAGTCACGTGATCAGTGCATGATCAGTCACGTGATCAGTGCATGATCAGCCACGTGATCAGTGCATGATCAGCCACGTGATCAGTGCATGATCAGTCACGTGATCAGTGCATGATCAGTCACGTGATCAGTATATGGTAGCTACGTGATCAGTGCATGATCAGCCACGTGAGCAGTGCATGATAGCCACGTGATCAGTGCATGATCAGTCACGTGATCAGTGCATGATCAC
Source organism: Bos javanicus (assembly GCF_032452875.1). Taxonomy (NCBI): domain Eukaryota; kingdom Metazoa; phylum Chordata; class Mammalia; order Artiodactyla; family Bovidae; genus Bos; species Bos javanicus. The sequence goes on from NW_026893634.1 coordinate 111,939, forward strand.
TCACGTGATCAGTGCATGATAAGTCACGTGATCAGTGCATGATCAATTACGTGATCAGTGCATGATCAGTCACGTGACCAGTACATGGTAGCTACGTGATCAGTGCATGATCAGCCACGTGAGCAGTGCATGATAGCCACGTGATCAGTGCATGATCAGTCACGTGATCAGTGCATGATCATCCGGGTGATCAGTGCATGATCAGTCACGTGATCAGTGCATGATATAGACGTGATCAGTGCATGATCAGTCACGTGATCAGTGCATGATCAGCCACGTGATCAGTGCATGATAGCCAGTGATGAGTGCATGATAGCCAGTGATCAGTGCATGATCAGTCACGTGATCAGTGTATGATCAGCCACGTGATCAGTGCATGATCAGCCACGTGATCAGTGCATGATCAGCCACGTGATCAGTGCATGATCAGTTACGTGAGCAGTGTATGATCAGCCACGTGATCAGTGCATGGTCAGACACGTGAACAGTGTATGATCAGCCACGTGATCAGTGCATGATAGCCACGTGATCAGTGCATGATCAGTCACGTGATCAGTGTATGATCAGCCACGTGAACAGTGCATGCTCAGTCACGTGATCTGGGCCTGCTGAGCTGCGTGATTACTGTCTGCTCATCTGCTTGACAATTGCCAGCTGAGCTGCACGATTCCTGCCTGTCATCTGCTTGACAATTGCCAGCTGTGCTGCGTAATTCCTGCCTGCTCAGCTGCTTGATTATTGCCAGCTGAGCAGCATGATTCCTCACACCTGAGTTCCATGATTATTGCCTGCTGACTGTTTGATTCGTGCCTACTCAGCTCTTTGTTTATTGCCTCCAGAGGCACATGATCAGTGTATGATAGCAAACATGATCAGCGCATGATCAGTCACATGATCAGCGCCATTAAGTCACGTGATCACTACATGATAGTCATGTGATCAGTCCATGCTCAGTCACGGTATCAGTGCATGATCAGCCACGTGATCAGTGCATGATCAGCCAGGTGATCAGTTCATGATAGCCACGTGATCAGTGCATGATTTGTCACGTGATCAGTGCATGACCAGGCAGGTGATCAGTGCATGATCAGCCACGTGATCAGTGCATGATAGCCACGTGATCAGTGCATGATCAGTCACCTGATGGGTGTATGATCAGTCACGTGACCGTACATGGTAGCTACATGATCATTGCATGATCAGCCACGTGAGTAGTGCATGATAGCCACGTGATCAGTGCATGATCAGTCACGTGATCAGTGCATGATCAGTCACGTGATCAGTGCATGATAAGTCACGTGATCAGTGCATGATCAGCCACGTGATCAGTGCATGATCAGTCACGTGATCAGTGCATGATCAGCCACGTGATCAGTGCATGATCAGTCACGTGATCAGTGCATGATATAGACGTGATCAGTGCATGATCAGTCACGTGATCAGTGCATGATAGCCACGTGATCAGTGCATGATCAGTCACGTGATCAGTGCATGATCAGTCACGTGACCAGTACATGGTAGCTACATGATCATTGCATGATCAGCCACGTGATCAGTGCATGATAGCCACGTGATCAGTGCATGATCAGTCACGTGATCAGTGCATGATCAGTCACGTGATCAGTGCATGATCAGCCACGTGATCAGTGCATGATCAGCCACGTGATCAGTGCATGATAGCCACGTGATCAGTGCATGATCAGTCACGTGATCAGTGCATGATCAGGCACGTGATCAGTGCATGATCAGCCACGTGATCAGTGCATGATAGCCACGTGATCAGTGCATGATCAGTCACGTGATCAGTGTATGATCAGTCACGTGACCAGTACATGGTAGCTACATGATCATTGCATGATCAGCCACGTGATCAGTGCATGATAGCCACGTGATCAGTGCATGATCAGTCACGTGATCAGTGCATGATCAGTCATGTGATCAGTGCATGATCAGGCACGTGATCAGTGCATGATCAGCCACGTGATCAGTGCATGATAGCCACGTGATCAGTGCATGATCAGTCACGTGATCAGTGCATGATCAGTCACGTGATCAGTGCATGATCAGCCACGTGATCAGTGCATGATCAGCCACGTGATCAGTGCATGATCAGTCACGTGATCAGTGCATGATCAGCCACGTGATCAGTGCATGATCAGCCACGTGATCAGTGCATGATCAGCCACGTGATCAGTGCATGATCAGTCACGTGATCAGTGCATGATAGCTACGTGATCAGTGCATGATCAGCCACGTGATCAGTGCATGATAGCCACGTGATCAGTGCATGATCAGTCACGTGATCAGTGCATGATCAGTCACGTGATCAGTGCATGATCAGCCACGTGATCAGTGCATGATCAGCCACGTGATCAGTGCATGATCAGTCACGTGATCAGTGCATGATAGCCACGTGATCAGTGCATGATCAGCCACGTGATCAGTGCATGATAGCCACGTGATCAGTGCATGATAGCCACGTGATCAGTGCATGATCAGTCACGTGATACATGTGTGATCAGCCACGTGATCAGTGCATGATGAGCCACGTGATCAGTGCATGATCAATTACGTGATCAGTGCATGATCAGTCACGTGATCAGTACATGGTTGCTACGTGATCGTTGCATGATCAGCCACGTGAGCAGAGCATGATAGCCACGTGATCAGTGCATGATCAGTCACGTGATCAGTACATGATCAGTCACGTGAACAGTGCATGATCATTTACGTGATCTGTGCATGATCAGTCACGTGACCAGTATATGGTAGCTACGTGATCATTCCATGACGAGCCACGTGAGCAGTGCATGATAGCCACGTGATGTGTGCATGATGAGTTACGTGAGCAGAGTATGATCAGCCACGTGATCAGTGCATGAGTGCCACGTGATCAGTGCATGATATGTCACGTGACAGGTGTGTGATCAGCCACGTGAACAGTGCATGTTCAGCCACGTGATCAGTGCATGATAGCCACGTGATCAGTGCATGATCAGTTACGTGAGCAGTGTATGATCAGCCACGTGATCAGTGCATGGTCAGACACGTGAACAGTGTATGATCAGCCACGTGATCAGTGCATGATATCCAAGTGATCAGTGCATGATCATCACGTGATCAGTGTATGATCAGCCACGTGAACAGTGCATGCTCAGTCACGTGATCAGGGCCTGCTGAGCTGCGTGATTACTGTCTGCTCATCTGCTTGACAATTGCCAGCTGAGCTGCACGATTCCTGCCTGTCATCTGCTTGACAATTGCCAGCTGTGCTGCGTAATTCCTGCCTGCTCAGCTGCTTGATTATTGCCAGCTGAGCAGCATGATTCCTCACAGCTGAGTTCCATGATTATTGCCTGCTGACTGTATGATTCGTGCCTACTCAGCTCTTTGTTTATTGCCTCCAGAGGCACATGATCAGTGTATGATAGCAAACATGATCAGTGCATGATCAGTCACATGATCAGCGCCATTAAGTCACGTGATCACTACATGATAGTCATGTGATCAGTCCATGCTCAGTCACGGTATCAGTGCATGATCAGCCACGTGATCAGTGCATGATCAGCCACGTGATCAGTTCATGATAGCCACGTGATCAGTGCATGATCAGTCACGTGATCAGTGCATGACCAGGCACGTGATCAGTGCATGATCAGTCACGTGATCAGTGCATGATCAGTCACGTGATCAGTGCATGATCAGCCACGTGATCAGTGCATGATCAGCCACGTGATCAGTGCATGATCAGTTACGTGATCAGTGCATGATCAGTCACGTGACCAGTATATGGTAGCTACGTGATCATTGCATGATCAGCCACGTGATCAGTGCATGATAGCCACGTGATCAGTGCATGATCAGTCACGTGATCAGTGCATGATCAGCCACGTGATCAGTGCATGATCAGCCACGTGATCAGTGCATGATCAGCCACGTGATCAGTGCATGATCAGTCACGTGATCAGTGCATGATAGCCACGTGATCAGTGCATGATCAGCCACGTGATCAGTGCATGATCAGCCACGTGATCAGTGCATGATATCCACGTGATCAGTGCATGATCATCACGTGATCAGTGTATGATCAGCCACGTGAACAGTGCATGCTCAGTCACGTGATCAGGGCCTGCTGAGCTGCGTGATTACTGTCTGCTCATCTGCTTGACAATTGCCAGCTGAGCTGCACGATTCCTGCCTGTCATCTGCTTGACAATTATCAGCTGTGCTGCGTAATTCCTGCCTGCTCAGCTGCTTGATTATTGCCAGCTGAGCAGCATGATTCCTCACACCTGAGTTCCATGATTATTGCCTGCTGACTGTTTGATTCGTGCCTACTCAGCTCTTTGTTTATTGCCTCCAGAGGCACATGATCAGTGTATGATAGCAAACATGATCAGCGCATGATCAGTCACATGATCAGCGCCATTAAGTCACGTGATCACTACATGATAGTCATGTGATCAGTCCATGCTCAGTCACGGTATCAGTGCATGATCAGCCACGTGATCAGTGCATGATCAGCCACGTGATCAGTGCATGATAGCCATGTGATCAGTGCATGATCAGTCACGTGATCAGTGCATGACCAGGCACGTGATCAGTGCATGATCAGCCACGTGATCAGTGCATGATAGCCACGTGATCAGTGCATGATCAGTCACCTGATGGGTGTATGATCAGTCACGTGACCAGTACATGGTAGCTACATGATCATTGCATGATCAGCCACGTGAGTAGTGCATGATAGCCACGTGATCAGTGCATGATCAGTCACGTGATCAGTGCATGATCAGTCACGTGATCAGTGCATGATAAGTCACGTGATCAGTGCATGATCAATTACGTGATCAGTGCATGATCACCACGTGATCAGTACATGGTAGCTACGTGATCATTGCATGATCAGCCACGTGATCAGTGCATGATAGCCACGTGATCAGTGCATGATCAGTCACATGATCAGTGTATGATCATCCGTGATCAGTGCATGATCAGTCATGTGATCAGTGCATGATATAGACGTGATCAGTGCATGATCAGTCACGTGATCAGTGTATGATCAGCCACGTGATCAGTGCATGATAGCCAGTGAATCAGTGCATGATAGCCAGTGATCAGTGCATGATCAGTCACGTGATCAGTGCATGATCAGCCACGTGATCAGTGCATGATAGCCACGTGATCAGTGCATGATCAGCCACGTGATCAGTGCATGATCAGTTACGTGAGCAGTGTATGATCAGCCACGTGATCAGTGCATGGTCAGACACGTGAACAGTGTATGATCAGCCACGTGATCAGTGCATGATAGCCACGTGATCAGTGCATGATCAGTCACGTGATCAGTGTATGATCAGCCACGTGAACAGTGCATGCTCAGTCACGTGATCTGGGCCTGCTGAGCTGCGTGATTACTGTCTGCTCATCTGCTTGACAATTGCCAGCTGAGCTGCACGATTCCTGCCTGTCATCTGCTTGACAATTGCCAGCTGTGCTGCGTAATTCCTGCCTGCTCAGCTGCTTGATTATTGCCAGCTGAGCAGCATGATTCCTCACACCTGAGTTCCATGATTATTGCCTGCTGACTGTTTGATTCGTGCCTACTCAGCTCTTTGTTTATTGCCTCCAGAGGCACATGATCAGTGTATGATAGCAAACATGATCAGCGCATGATCAGTCACATGATCAGCGCCATTAAGTCACGTGATCACTACATGATAGTCATGTGATCAGTCCATGCTCAGTCACGGTATCAGTGCATGATCAGCCACGTGATCAGTGCATGATCTGTCACGTGATCAGTGTATGATCATCCACGTGATCAGTGCATGGGCAGTCATGTGATCAGTGCATGATATAGACGTGATCAGTGCATGATCAGTCACGTGATCAGTGCATGATAGCCACGTGATCAGTGCATGATCAGTCACCTGATGGGTGTATGATCATTCACGTGACCTGTACATGGTAGCTACATGATCATTGCATGATCAGCCACGTGAGTAGTGCATGATAGCCACGTGATCAGTGCATGATCAGTCACGTGATCAGTGCATGATCAGTCACGTGATCAGTGCATGATCAGCCACGTGATCAGTGCATGATCAGCCACGTGATCAGTGCATGATAGCCACGTGATCAGTGCATGATCAGTCACGTGATCAGTGCATGATCAGTCACGTGATCAGTGCATGATCAGCCACGTGATCAGTGCATGATAGCCACGTGATCAGTGCATGATCAGTCACTGATCAGTGCATGATCAGTCACTGACAGTACATGATAGCTACATGATCAGTGCATGATCAGCCACGTGATCAGTGCATGATAGCCACGTGATCAGTGCATGATCAGTCACGTGATCAGTGCATGATCAGTCATGTGATCAGTGCATGATCAGGCACGTGATCAGTGCATGATCAGCCACGTGATCAGTGCATGATAGCCACGTGATCAGTGCATGATCAGTCACGTGATCAGTGCATGATCAGTCACGTGATCAGTGCATGATCAGCCACGTGATCAGTGCATGATCAGCCACGTGATCAGTGCATGATCAATTACGTGATCAGTGCATGATCAGTCACGTGATCAGTGCATGATAGCTACGTGATCAGTGCATGATCAGCCACGTGATCAGTGCATGATAGCCACGTGATCAGTGCATGATCAGTCACGTGATCAGTGCATGATCAGTCACGTGATCAGTGCATGATCAGTCACGTGATCAGTGCATGATCAATTACGTGATCAGTGCATGATCAGTCACGTGATCAGTGCATGATAGCTACGTGATCAGTGCATGATCAGCCACGTGATCAGTGCATGATAGCCACGTGATCAGTGCATGATAGCCACGTGATCAGTGCATGATCAGTCACGTGATCATGTGTGATCAGCCACGTGATCAGTGCATGATCAGCCACGTGATCAGTGCATGATCAGCCACGTGATCAGTGCATGATCAGTCACGTGATCAGTGCATGATAGCTACGTGATCAGTGCATGATCAGCCACGTGATCAGTGCATGATAGCCACGTGATCAGTGCATGATCAGTCACGTGATCAGTGCATGATCAGCCACGTGATCAGTGCATGATCAGTCACGTGATCAGTGCATGATCAATTACGTGATCAGTGCATGATCAGTCACGTGACCAGTACATGGTAGCTACGTGATCATTGCATGATCAGCCACGTGATCAGTGCATGATAGCCACGTGATCAGTGCATGATCAGTCACATGATCAGTGCATGATCATCCACGTGATCAGTGCATGATCAGTCATGTGATCAGTGCATGATATAGACGTGATCAGTGCATGATCAGTCACGTGATCAGTGCATGATCAGCCACGTGATCAGTGCATGATAGCCACGTGATCAGTGCATGATAGCCAGTGATCAGTGCATGATCAGTCACGTGATCAGTGTATGATCAGCCACGTGATCAGTGCATGATCAGCCACGTGATCAGTGCATGATCAGCCACGTGATCAGTGCATGATCAGTTACGTGAGCAGTGTATGATCAGCCACGTGATCAGTGCATGGTCAGACACGTGAACAGTGTATGATCAGCCACGTGATCAGTGCATGATAGCCACGTGATCAGTGCATGATCAGTCACGTGATCAGTGTATGATCAGCCACGTGAACAGTGCATGCTCAGTCACGTGATCAGGGCCTGCTGAGCTGCGTGATTACTGTCTGCTCATCTGCTTGACAATTGCCAGCTGAGCTGCACGATTCCTGCCTGTCATCTGCTTGACAATTGCCAGCTGTGCTGCGTAATTCCTGCCTGCTCAGCTGCTTGATTATTGCCAGCTGAGCAGCATGATTCCTCACACCTGAGTTCCATGATTATTGCCTGCTGACTGTTTGATTCGTGCCTACTCAGCTCTTTGTTTATTGCCTCCAGAGGCACATGATCAGTGTATGATAGCAAACATGATCAGCGCATGATCAGTCACATGATCAGCGCCATTAAGTCACGTGATCACTACATGATAGTCATGTGATCAGTCCATGCTCAGTCACGGTATCAGTGCATGATCAGCCACGTGATCAGTGCATGATCAGCCACGTGATCAGTTCATGATCAGCCACGTGATCAGTGCATGATTTGTCACGTGATCAGTGCATGACCAGGCAGGTGATCAGTGCATGATCAGCCACGTGATCAGTGCATGATAGCCACGTGATCAGTGCATGATCAGTCACCTGATGGGTGTATGATCAGTCACGTGACCAGTACATGGTAGCTACATGATCATTGCATGATCAGCCACGTGAGTAGTGCATGATAGCCACGTGATCAGTGCATGATCAGTCACGTGATCAGTGCATGATCAGTCACGTGATCAGTGCATGATCAGTCACGTGATCAGTGCATGATCAGCCACGTGATCAGTGCATGATCAGTCACGTGATCAGTGCATGATCAGCCACGTGATCAGTGCATGATCAGTCACGTGATCAGTGCATGATATAGACGTGATCAGTGCATGATCAGTCACGTGATCAGTGCATGATAGCCACGTGATCAGTGCATGATCAGTCACGTGATCAGTGCATGATCAGTCACGTGATCAGTGCATGTAGCTACGTGATCAGTGCATGATCAGCCACGTGATCAGTGCATGATAGCCACGTGATCAGTGCATGATCAGTCACGTGATCAGTGCATGATCAGTCACGTGATCAGTGCATGATCAGCCACGTGATCAGTGCATGATCAGTCACGTGATCAGTGCATGATCAGCCACGTGATCAGTGCATGATCAGTCACGTGATCAGTGCATGATATAGACGTGATCAGTGCATGATCAGTCACGTGATCAGTGCATGATAGCCACGTGATCAGTGCATGATCAGTCACGTGATCAGTGCATGATCAGTCACGTGACAGTACATGATAGCTACGTGATCAGTGCATGATCAGCCACGTGATCAGTGCATGATAGCCACGTGATCAGTGCATGATCAGTCACGTGATCAGTGCATGATCAGTCACGTGATCAGTGCATGATCAGCCACGTGATCAGTGCATGATCAGCCACGTGATCAGTGCATGATAGCCACGTGATCAGTGCATGATCAGTCACGTGATCAGTGCATGATCAGGCACGTGATCAGTGCATGATCAGCCACGTGATCAGTGCATGATAGCCACGTGATCAGTGCATGATCAGTCACGTGATCAGTGCATGATCAGTCACTGACCAGTACATGGTAGCTACATGATCATTGCATGATCAGCCACGTGATAGTGCATGATAGCCACGTGATCAGTGCATGATCAGTCACGTGATCAGTGCATGATCAGTCATGTGATCAGTGCATGATCAGGCACGTGATCAGTGCATGATCAGCCACGTGATCAGTGCATGATAGCCACGTGATCAGTGCATGATCAGTCACGTGATCAGTGCATGATCAGTCACGTGATCAGTGCATGATCAGCCACGTGATCAGTGCATGATCAGCCACGTGATCAGTGCATGATCAATCACGTGATCAGTGCATGATCAGTCACGTGATCAGTACATGGTAGCTACGTGATCATTGCATGATCAGCCACGTGAGCAGTGCATGATAGCCACGTGATCAGTGCATGATCAGTCACGTGATCAGTGCATGATCAGTCACGTGATCAGTGCATGATCAGTCACGTGATCAGTGCATGATCAGTCACGTGATCAGTGCATGATCAGTCACGTGATCAGTGCATGATAGCTACGTGATCAGTGCATGATCAGCCACGTGATCAGTGCATGATAGCCACGTGATCAGTGCATGATAGCCACGTGATCAGTGCATGATCAGTCATGTGATCGTGCATGATCAGCCACGTGATCAGTGCATGATAGCCACGTGATCAGTGCATGATCAGCCACGTGATCAGTGCATGATCAGCCACGTGATCAGTGCATGATCAGTCACGTGATCAGTGTGTGATCAGCCACGTGATCAGTGCATGATCAGCCACGTGATCAGTGCATGATCAATTACGTGATCAGTGCATGATCAGTCACGTGATCAGTACATGGTAGCTACGTGATCAGTGCATGATCAGCCACGTGATCAGTGCATGATAGCCACGTGATCAGTGCATGATCAGTCACGTGATCAGTGCATGATCAGTCACGTGATCAGTGCATGATCAGTCACGTGATCAGTGCATGATCAATTACGTGATCAGTGCATGATCAGTCACGTGACCAGTACATGGTAGCTACGTGATCATTGCATGATCAGCCACGTGAGCAGTGCATGATAGCCACGTGATCAGTGCATGATCAGTCACGTGATCAGTGCATGATCATCCACGTGATCAGTGCATGATCAGTCACGTGATCAGTGCATGATATACGTGATCAGTGCATGATCAGTCACGTGATCAGTGCATGATCAGCCACGTGATCAGTGCATGATAGCCAGTGATCAGTGCATGATAGCCAGTGATCAGTGCATGATCAGTCACGTGATCAGTGTATGATCAGCCACGTGATCAGTGCATGATCAGCCACGTGATCAGTGCATGATCAGCCACGTGATCAGTGCATGATCAGTTACGTGAGCAGTGTATGATCAGCCACGTGATCAGTGCATGGTCAGACACGTGAACAGTGTATGATCAGCCACGTGATCAGTGCATGATAGCCACGTGATCAGTGCATGATCAGTCACGTGATCAGTGTATGATCAGCCACGTGAACAGTGCATGCTCAGTCACGTGATCTGGGCCTGCTGAGCTGCGTGATTACTGTCTGCTCATCTGCTTGACAATTGCCAGCTGAGCTGCACGATTCCTGCCTGTCATCTGCTTGACAATTGCCAGCTGTGCTGCGTAATTCCTGCCTGCTCAGCTGCTTGATTATTGCCAGCTGAGCAGCATGATTCCTCACACCTGAGTTCCATGATTATTGCCTGCTGACTGTTTGATTCGTGCCTACTCAGCTCTTTGTTTATTGCCTCCAGAGGCACATGATCAGTGTATGATAGCAAACATGATCAGTGCATGATCAGTCACATGATCAGCGCCATTAAGTCACGTGATCACTACATGATAGTCATGTGATCAGTCCATGCTCAGTCACGGTATCAGTGCATGATCAGCCACGTGATCAGTGCATGATCAGCCAGGTGATCAGTTCATGATAGCTATGTGATCAGTGCATGATCAGTCACGTGATCAGTGCATGATCAGGCACGTGATCAGTGCATGATCAGTCACGTGATCAGTGCATGATCAGTCACGTGATCAGTGCATGATCAGTCACGTGATCAGTGCATGATCAGCCACGTGATCAGTGCATGATCAGCCACGTGATCAGTGCATGATCAATCACGTGATCAGTGCATGATCAGTCACGTGACCAGTACATGGTAGCTACGTGATCATTGCATGATCAGCCACGTGAGCAGTGCATGATAGCCACGTGATCAGTGCATGATCAGTCACGTGATCAGTGCATGATCAGTCACGTGATCAGTGCATGATAAGTCACGTGATCAGTGCATGATCAATTACGTGATCAGTGCATGATCAGTCACGTGACCAGTACATGGTAGCTACGTGATCATTGCATGATCAGCCACGTGAGCAGTGCATGATAGCCACGTGATCAGTGCATGATCAGTCACATGATCAGTGCATGATCATCCGGGTGATCAGTGCATGATCAGTCATGTGATCAGTGCATGATATAGACGTGATCAGTGCATGATCAGTCACGTGATCAGTGCATGATCAGCCACGTGATCAGTGCATGATAGCCAGTTAATGAGTGCATGATAGCCAGTGATCAGTGCATGATCAGTCACGTGATCAGTGTATGATCAGCCACGTGATCAGTGCATGATAGCCACGTGATCAGTGCATGATCAGCCACGTGATCAGTGCATGATCAGTTACGTGAGCAGTGTATGATCAGCCACGTGATCAGTGCATGGTCAGACACGTGAACAGTGTATGATCAGCCACGTGATCAGTGCATGATAGCCACGTGATCAGTGCATGATCAGTCACGTGATCAGTGTATGATCAGCCACGTGAACAGTGCATGCTCAGTCACGTGATCTGGGCCTGCTGAGCTGCGTGATTACTGTCTGCTCATCTGCTTGACAATTGCCAGCTGAGCTGCACGATTCCTGCCTGTCATCTGCTTGACAATTGCCAGCTGTGCTGCGTAATTCCTGCCTGCTCAGCTGCTTGATTATTGCCAGCTGAGCAGCATGATTCCTCACACCTGAGTTCCATGATTATTGCCTGCTGACTGTTTGATTCGTGCCTACTCAGCTCTTTGTTTATTGCCTCCAGAGGCACATGATCAGTGTATGATAGCAAACATGATCAGCGCATGATCAGTCACATGATCAGCGCCATTAAGTCACGTGATCACTACATGATAGTCATGTGATCAGTCCATGCTCAGTCACGGTATCAGTGCATGATCAGCCACGTGATCAGTGCATGATCAGCCACGTGATCAGTTCATGATAGCCACGTGATCAGTGCATGATTTGTCACGTGATCAGTGCATGATCAGGCACGTGATCAGTGCATGATCAGCCACGTGATCAGTGCATGATAGCCACGTGATCAGTGCATGATCAGTCACCTGATGGGTGTATGATCAGTCACGTGACCGGTACATGGTAGCTACATGATCATTGCATGATCAGCCACGTGAGTAGTGCATGATAGCCACGTGATCAGTGCATGATCAGTCACGTGATCAGTGCATGATCAGTCACGTGATCAGTGCATGATCAGTCACGTGATCAGTGCATGATCAGCCACGTGATCAGTGCATGATCAGTCACGTGATCAGTGCATGATCAGCCACGTGATCAGTGCATGATCAGTCACGTGATCAGTGCATGATATAGACGTGATCAGTGCATGATCAGTCACGTGATCAGTGCATGATAGCCACGTGATCAGTGCATGATCAGTCACTGATCAGTGCATGATCAGTCACGTGACCAGTACATGGTAGCTACGTGATCATTGCATGATCAGCCACGTGAGCAGTGCATGATAGCCACGTGATCAGTGCATGATCAGTCACATGATCAGTGCATGATCATCCGTGATCAGTGCATGATCAGTCACGTGATCAGTGCATGATATAGACGTGATCAGTGCATGATCAGTCACGTGATCAGTGCATGATCAGCCACGTGATCAGTGCATGATAGCCAGTGATCAGTGCATGATAGCCAGTGATCAGTGCATGATCAGTCACGTGATCAGTGTATGATCAGCCACGTGATCAGTGCATGATCAGCCACGTGATCAGTGCATGATCAGCCACGTGATCAGTGCATGATCAGTTACGTGAGCAGTGTATGATCAGCCACGTGATCAGTGCATGGTCAGACACGTGAACAGTGTATGATCAGCCACGTGATCAGTGCATGATAGCCACGTGATCAGTGCATGATCAGTCACGTGATCAGTGTATGATCAGCCACGTGAACAGTGCATGCTCAGTCACGTGATCAGGGCCTGCTGAGCTGCGTGATTACTGTCTGCTCATCTGCTTGACAATTGCCAGCTGAGCTGCACGATTCCTGCCTGTCATCTGCTTGACAATTGCCAGCTGTGCTGCGTAATTCCTGCCTGCTCAGCTGCTTGATTATTGCCAGCTGAGCAGCATGATTCCTCACAGCTGAGTTCCATGATTATTGCCTGCTGACTGTTTGATTCGTGCCTACTCAGCTCTTTGTTTATTGCCTCCAGAGGCACATGATCAGTGTATGATAGCAAACATGATCAGTGCATGATCAGTCACATGATCAGCGCCATTAAGTCACGTGATCACTACATGATAGTCATGTGATCAGTCCATGCTCAGTCACGGTATCAGTGCATGATCAGCCACGTGATCAGTGCATGATCAGCCACGTGATCAGTGCATGATAGCTATGTGATCAGTGCATGATTTGTCACGTGATCAGTGCATGATCAGGCAGGTGATCAGTGCATGATCAGTCACGTGATCAGTGCATGATCAGTCACGTGATCAGTGCATGATCAGTCACGTGATCAGTGCATGATCAGCCACGTGATCAGTGCATGATCAGCCACGTGATCAGTGCATGATCAGTCACGTGATCAGTGCATGATCAGTCACGTGACCAGTACATGGTAGCTACGTGATCATTGCATGATCAGCCACGTGATCAGTGCATGATAGCCACGTGATCAGTGCATGATCAGTCACGTGATCAGTGCATGATCACTCACGTGATCAGTGCATGATCAGTCACGTGATCAGTGCATGATCAATTACGTGATCAGTGCATGATCAGTCACGTGACCAGTACATGGTAGCTACGTGATCATTGCATGATCAGCCACGTGATCAGTGCATGATAGCCACGTGATCAGTGCATGATCAGTCACGTGATCAGTGCATGATCATCCACGTGATCAGTGCATGATCAGTCACGTGATCAGTGCATGATATAGACGTGATCAGTGCATGATCAGTCACGTGATCAGTGCATGATCAGCCACGTGATCAGTGCATGATAGCCAGTGAATCAGTGCATGATAGCCAGTGATCAGTGCATGATCAGTCACGTGATCAGTGCATGATCAGCCACGTGATCAGTGCATGATAGCCACGTGATCAGTGCATGATCAGCCACGTGATCAGTGCATGATCAGTTACGTGAGCAGTGTATGATCAGCCACGTGATCAGTGCATGGTCAGACACGTGAACAGTGTATGATCAGCCACGTGATCAGTGCATGATAGCCACGTGATCAGTGCATGATCAGTCACGTGATCAGTGTATGATCAGCCACGTGAACAGTGCATGCTCAGTCACGTGATCTGGGCCTGCTGAGCTGCGTGATTACTGTCTGCTCATCTGCTTGACAATTGCCAGCTGAGCTGCACGATTCCTGCCTGTCATCTGCTTGACAATTATCAGCTGTGCTGCGTAATTCCTGCCTGCTCAGCTGCTTGATTATTGCCAGCTGAGCAGCATGATTCCTCACACCTGAGTTCCATGATTATTGCCTGCTGACTGTTTGATTCGTGCCTACTCAGCTCTTTGTTTATTGCCTCCAGAGGCACATGATCAGTGTATGATAGCAAACATGATCAGCGCATGATCAGTCACATGATCAGCGCCATTAAGTCACGTGATCACTACATGATAGTCATGTGATCAGTCCATGCTCAGTCACGGTATCAGTGCATGATCAGCCACGTGATCAGTGCATGATCAGCCACGTGATCAGTTCATGATCAGCCACGTGATCAGTGCATGATCAGTCACGTGATCAGTGCATGACCAGGCACGTGATCAGTGCATGATCAGCCACGTGATCAGTGCATGATAGCCACGTGATCAGTGCATGATCAGTCACCTGATGGGTGTATGATCAGTCACGTGACCAGTACATGGTAGCTACATGATCATTGCATGATCAGCCACGTGAGTAGTGCATGATAGCCACGTGATCAGTGCATGATCAGTCACGTGATCAGTGCATGATCAGTCACGTGATCAGTGCATGATCAGTCACGTGATCAGTGCATGATCAGCCACGTGATCAGTGCATGATCAGTCACGTGATCAGTGCATGATCAGCCACGTGATCAGTGCATGATCAGTCACGTGATCAGTGCATGATATACGTGATCAGTGCATGATCAGTCACGTGATCAGTGCATGATAGCCACGTGATCAGTGCATGATCAGTCACTGATCAGTGCATGATCAGTCACGTGATCAGTGCATGGTAGCTACGTGATCAGTGCATGATCAGCCACGTGATCAGTGCATGATAGCCACGTGATCAGTGCATGATCAGTCACGTGATCAGTGCATGATCAGTCACGTGATCAGTGCATGATCAGCCACGTGATCAGTGCATGATCAGTCACGTGATCAGTGCATGATCAGCCACGTGATCAGTGCATGATCAGTCACGTGATCAGTGCATGATATAGACGTGATCAGTGCATGATCAGTCACGTGATCAGTGCATGATAGCCACGTGATCAGTGCATGATCAGTCACGTGATCAGTGCATGATCAGTCACGTGACCAGTACATGGTAGCTACATGATCAGTGCATGATCAGCCACGTGATCAGTGCATGATAGCCACGTGATCAGTGCATGATCAGTCACGTGATCAGTGCATGATCAGTCACGTGATCAGTGCATGATCAGCCACGTGATCAGTGCATGATCAGCCACGTGATCAGTGCATGATAGCCACGTGATCAGTGCATGATCAGTCACGTGATCAGTGCATGATCAGGCACGTGATCAGTGCATGATCAGCCACGTGATCAGTGCATGATAGCCACGTGATCAGTGCATGATCAGTCACGTGATCAGTGCATGATCAGTCACTGACCAGTACATGGTAGCTACATGATCATTGCATGATCAGCCACGTGATCAGTGCATGATAGCCACGTGATCAGTGCATGATCAGTCACGTGATCAGTGCATGATCAGTCACGTGATCAGTGCATGATCAGTCACGTGATCAGTGCATGATCAGCCACGTGATCAGTGCATGATCAGTCACGTGATCAGTGCATGATCAGTCACGTGATCAGTGCATGATCAGCCACGTGATCAGTGCATGATCAGCCACGTGATCAGTGCATGATCAGTCACGTGATCAGTGCATGATCAGTCACGTGATCAGTGCATGGTAGCTACGTGATCAGTGCATGATCAGCCACGTGATCAGTGCATGATAGCCACGTGATCAGTGCATGATCAGTCACGTGATCAGTGCATGATCAGTCACGTGATCAGTGCATGATCAGTCACGTGATCAGTGCATGATCAATCACGTGATCAGTGCATGATCAGTCACGTGATCAGTGCATGATAGCTACGTGATCATTGCATGATCAGCCACGTGATCAGTGCATGATAGCCACGTGATCAGTGCATGATAGCCACGTGATCAGTGCATGATCAGTCACGTGATCAGTGCATGATCAGCCACGTGATCAGTGCATGATAGCCACGTGATCAGTGCATGATAGCCACGTGATCAGTGCATGATAGCCACGTGATCAGTGCATGATCAGTCACGTGATCATGTGTGATCAGCCACGTGATCAGTGCATGATCAGCCACGTGATCAGTGCATGATCAATTACGTGATCAGTGCATGATCAGTCACGTGATCAGTACATGGTAGCTACGTGATCAGTGCATGATCAGCCACGTGATCAGTGCATGATAGCCACGTGATCAGTGCATGATCAGTCACGTGATCAGTGCATGATCAGTCACGTGATCAGTGCATGATCAGTCACGTGATCAGTGCATGATCAATTACGTGATCAGTGCATGATCAGTCACGTGACCAGTACATGGTAGCTACGTGATCATTGCATGATCAGCCACGTGAGCAGTGCATGATAGCCACGTGATCAGTGCATGATCAGTCACGTGATCAGTGCATGATCATCCACGTGATCAGTGCATGATCAGTCACGTGATCAGTGCATGATATAGACGTGATCAGTGCATGATCAGTCACGTGATCAGTGCATGATCAGCCACGTGATCAGTGCATGATAGCCAGTGATCAGTGCATGATAGCCAGTGATCAGTGCATGATCAGTCACGTGATCAGTGTATGATCAGCCACGTGATCAGTGCATGATAGCCACGTGATCAGTGCATGATCAGCCACGTGATCAGTGCATGATCAGTTACGTGAGCAGTGTATGATCAGCCACGTGATCAGTGCATGGTCAGACACGTGAACAGTGTATGATCAGCCACGTGATCAGTGCATGATAGCCACGTGATCAGTGCATGATCAGTCACGTGATCAGTGTATGATCAGCCACGTGAACAGTGCATGCTCAGTCACGTGATCTGGGCCTGCTGAGCTGCGTGATTACTGTCTGCTCATCTGCTTGACAATTGCCAGCTGAGCTGCACGATTCCTGCCTGTCATCTGCTTGACAATTGCCAGCTGTGCTGCGTAATTCCTGCCTGCTCAGCTGCTTGATTATTGCCAGCTGAGCAGCATGATTCCTCACACCTGAGTTCCATGATTATTGCCTGCTGACTGTTTGATTCGTGCCTACTCAGCTCTTTGTTTATTGCCTCCAGAGGCACATGATCAGTGTATGATAGCAAACATGATCAGTGCATGATCAGTCACATGATCAGCGCCATTAAGTCACGTGATCACTACATGATAGTCATGTGATCAGTCCATGCTCAGTCACGGTATCAGTGCATGATCAGCCACGTGATCAGTGCATGATCAGCCAGGTGATCAGTTCATGATAGCTATGTGATCAGTGCATGATCAGTCACGTGATCAGTGCATGATCAGGCAGGTGATCAGTGCATGATCAGTCACGTGATCAGTGCATGATCAGTCACGTGATCAGTGCATGATCAGTCACGTGATCAGTGCATGATCAGCCACGTGATCAGTGCATGATCAGCCACGTGATCAGTGCATGATCAGTCACGTGATCAGTGCATGATCAGTCACGTGACCAGTACATGGTAGCTACGTGATCAGTGCATGATCAGCCACGTGATCAGTGCATGATAGCCACGTGATCAGTGCATGATCAGTCACGTGATCAGTGCATGATCAGTCACGTGATCAGTGCATGATCAGTCACGTGATCAGTGCATGATCAGTCACGTGACCAGTACATGGTAGCTACGTGATCAGTGCATGATCAGCCACGTGATCAGTGCATGATAGCCACGTGATCAGTGCATGATCAGTCACATGATCAGTGCATGATCATCCACGTGATCAGTGCATGATCAGTCACGTGATCAGTGCATGATATAGACGTGATCAGTGCATGATCAGTCACGTGATCAGTGCATGATCAGCCACGTGATCAGTGCATGATAGCCAGTGATGAGTGCATGATAGCCAGTGATCAGTGCATGATCAGTCACGTGATCAGTGCATGATCAGCCACGTGATCAGTGCATGATCAGCCACTGATCAGTGCATGATCAGCCACGTGATCAGTGCATGATCAGTTACGTGAGCAGTGTATGATCAGCCACGTGATCAGTGCATGGTCAGACACGTGAACAGTGTATGATCAGCCACGTGATCAGTGCATGATAGCCACGTGATCAGTGCATGATCAGTCACGTGATCAGTGTATGATCAGCCACGTGAACAGTGCATGCTCAGTCACGTGATCTGGGCCTGCTGAGCTGCGTGATTACTGTCTGCTCATCTGCTTGACAATTGCCAGCTGAGCTGCACGATTCCTGCCTGTCATCTGCTTGACAATTGCCAGCTGTGCTGCGTAATTCCTGCCTGCTCAGCTGCTTGATTATTGCCAGCTGAGCAGCATGATTCCTCACACCTGAGTTCCATGATTATTGCCTGCTGACTGTTTGATTCGTGCCTACTCAGCTCTTTGTTTATTGCCTCCAGAGGCACATGATCAGTGTATGATAGCAAACATGATCAGCGCATGATCAGTCACATGATCAGCGCCATTAAGTCACGTGATCACTACATGATAGTCATGTGATCAGTCCATGCTCAGTCACGGTATCAGTGCATGATCAGCCACGTGATCAGTGCATGATCAGCCACGTGATCAGTGCATGATAGCCACGTGATCAGTGCATGATCAGTCACGTGATCAGTGCATGATCAGGCACGTGATCAGTGCATGATCAGCCACGTGATCAGTGCATGATAGCCACGTGATCAGTGCATGATCAGTCACCTGATGGGTGTATGATCAGTCACGTGACCAGTACATGGTAGCTACATGATCATTGCATGATCAGCCACGTGAGTAGTGCATGATAGCCACGTGATCAGTGCATGATCAGTCACGTGATCAGTGCATGATCAGTCACGTGATCAGTGCATGATCAGTCACGTGATCAGTGCATGATCAGCCACGTGATCAGTGCATGATCAGTCACATGATCAGTGCATGATCAGCCACGTGATCAGTGCATGATCAGTCATGTGATCAGTGCATGATATAGACGTGATCAGTGCATGATCAGTCACGTGATCAGTGCATGATAGCCACGTGATCAGTGCATGATCAGTCACGTGATCAGTGCATGATCAGTCACGTGACCAGTACATGGTAGCTACATGATCAGTGCATGATCAGCCACGTGATCAGTGCATGATAGCCACGTGATCAGTGCATGATAGTCATGTGATCAGTGCATGATCAGTCACGTGATCAGTGCATGATCAGCCACGTGATCAGTGCATGATCAGCCACGTGATCAGTGCATGATAGCCACGTGATCAGTGCATGATCAGTCACGTGATCAGTGCATGATCAGGCACGTGATCAGTGCATGATCAGCCACGTGATCAGTGCATGATAGCCACGTGATCAGTGCATGATCAGTCACGTGATCAGTGCATGATCAGTCACTGACCAGTACATGGTAGCTACGTGATCATTGCATGATCAGCCACGTGATCAGTGCATGATAGCCACGTGATCAGTGCATGATCAGTCACGTGATCAGTGCATGATCAGTCACGTGATCAGTGCATGATCAGCCACGTGATCAGTGCATGATCAGCCACGTGATCAGTGCATGATCAATTACGTGATCAGTGCATGATCAGTCACGTGATCAGTGCATGATAGCTACGTGATCAGTGCATGATCAGCCACGTGATCAGTGCATGATAGCCACGTGATCAGTGCATGATCAGTCACGTGATCAGTGCATGATCACCACGTGATCAGTGCATGATCAGTCACGTGATCAGTGCATGATCAATTACGTGATCAGTGCATGATCAGTCACGTGACCAGTACATGGTAGCTACGTGATCATTGCATGATCAGCCACGTGATCAGTGCATGATAGCCACGTGATCAGTGCATGATAGCCACGTGATCAGTGCATGATCAGTCATGTGATACGTGTGTGATCAGCCACGTGATCAGTGCATGATAGCCACGTGATCAGTGCATGAGAGCCACGTGATCAGTGCATGATCAGTCACGTGATACATGTGTGATCAGCCACGTGATCAGTGCATGATGAGCCACGTGATCAGTGCAGGATCAATTACGTGATCAGTGCATGATCAGTCACGTGACCAGTACATGGTTGCTACGTGATCGTTGCATGATCAGCCACGTGAGCAGAGCATGATAGCCACGTGATCAGTGCATGATCAGTCACGTGATCAGTACATGATCAGTCACGTGAACAGTGCATGATCATTTACGTGATCTGTGCATGATCAGTCACGTGACCAGTATATGGTAGCTACGTGATCATTCCATGACGAGCCACGTGAGCAGTGCATGATAGCCACGTGATGTGTGCATGATGAGTTACGTGAGCAGAGTATGATCAGCCACGTGATCAGTGCATGAGTGCCACGTGATCAGTGCATGATATGTCACGTGACAGGTGTGTGATCAGCCACGTGAACAGTGCATGTTCAGCCACGTGATCAGTGCATGATAGCCACGTGATCAGTGCATGATCAGTTACGTGAGCAGTGTATGATCAGCCACGTGATCAGTGCATGGTCAGACACGTGAACAGTGTATGATCAGCCACGTGATCAGTGCATGATATCCAAGTGATCAGTGCATGATCATCACGTGATCAGTGTATGATCAGCCACGTGAACAGTGCATGCTCAGTCACGTGATCAGGGCCTGCTGAGCTGCGTGATTACTGTCTGCTCATCTGCTTGACAATTGCCAGCTGAGCTGCACGATTCCTGCCTGTCATCTGCTTGACAATTGCCAGCTGTGCTGCGTAATTCCTGCCTGCTCAGCTGCTTGATTATTGCCAGCTGAGCAGCATGATTCCTCACAGCTGAGTTCCATGATTATTGCCTGCTGACTGTTTGATTCGTGCCTACTCAGCTCTTTGTTTATTGCCTCCAGAGGCACATGATCAGTGTATGATAGCAAACATGATCAGTGCATGATCAGTCACATGATCAGCGCCATTAAGTCACGTGATCACTACATGATAGTCATGTGATCAGTCCATGCTCAGTCACGGTATCAGTGCATGATCAGCCACGTGATCAGTGCATGATCAGCCAGGTGATCAGTTCATGATAGCTATGTGATCAGTGCATGATCAGTCACGTGATCAGTGCATGATCAGGCACGTGATCAGTGCATGATCAGTCACGTGATCAGTGCATGATCAGTCACGTGATCAGTGCATGATCAGCCACGTGATCAGTGCATGATCAGCCACGTGATCAGTGCATGATCAGTCACGTGATCAGTGCATGATCAGTCACGTGACCAGTACATGGTAGGTGATCATTGCATGATCAGCCACGTGAGCAGTGCATGATAGCCACGTGATCAGTGCATGATCAGTCACGTGATCAGTGCATGATCACCACGTGATCAGTGCATGATCAGTCACGTGATCAGTGCATGATCAATTACGTGATCAGTGCATGATCAGTCACGTGACCAGTACATGGTAGCTACGTGATCAGTGCATGATCAGCCACGTGATCAGTGCATGATAGCCACGTGATCAGTGCATGATCAGTCATGATCAGTGTATGATCATCCACGTGATCAGTGCATGATCAGTCACGTGATCAGTGCATGATATAGACGTGATCAGTGCATGATCAGTCTCGTGATCAGTGCATGATCAACCACGTGATCAGTGCATGATAGCCAGTGAATGAGTGCATGATAGCCAGTGATCAGTGCATGATCAGTCACGTGATCAGTGCATGATCAGCCACGTGATCAGTGCATGATAGCCACTGATCAGTGCATGATCAGCCACGTGATCAGTGCATGATCAGTTACGTGAGCAGTGTATGATCAGCCACGTGATCAGTGCATGGTCAGACACGTGAACAGTGTATGATCAGCCACGTGATCAGTGCATGATAGCCACGTGATCAGTGCATGATCAGTCACGTGATCAGTGTATGATCAGCCACGTGAACAGTGCATGCTCAGTCACGTGATCTGGGCCTGCTGAGCTGCGTGATTACTGTCTGCTCATCTGCTTGACAATTGCCAGCTGAGCTGCACGATTCCTGCCTGTCATCTGCTTGACAATTGCCAGCTGTGCTGCGTAATTCCTGCCTGCTCAGCTGCTTGATTATTGCCAGCTGAGCAGCATGATTCCTCACACCTGAGTTCCATGATTATTGCCTGCTGACTGTTTGATTCGTGCCTACTCAGCTCTTTGTTTATTGCCTCCAGAGGCACATGATCAGTGTATGATAGCAAACATGATCAGCGCATGATCAGTCACATGATCAGCGCCATTAAGTCACGTGATCACTACATGATAGTCATGTGATCAGTCCATGCTCAGTCACGGTATCAGTGCATGATCAGCCACGTGATCAGTGCATGATCAGCCACGTGATCAGTGCATGATCAGCCACGTGATCAGTGCATGATCAGTCACGTGATCAGTGCATGACCAGGCACGTGATCAGTGCATGATCAGCCACGTGATCAGTGCATGATAGCCACGTGATCAGTGCATGATCAGTCACCTGATGGGTGTATGATCAGTCACGTGACCAGTACATGGTAGCTACATGATCATTGCATGATCAGCCACGTGAGTAGTGCATGATAGCCACGTGATCAGTGCATGATCAGTCACGTGATCAGTGCATGATCAGTCACGTGATCAGTGCATGATAAGTCACGTGATCAGTGCATGATCAATTACGTGATCAGTGCATGATCAGTCACGTGACCAGTACATGGTAGCTACGTGATCAGTGCATGATCAGCCACGTGAGCAGTGCATGATAGCCACGTGATCAGTGCATGATCAGTCACATGATCAGTGTATGATCATCCACGTGATCAGTGCATGATCAGTCACGTGATCAGTGCATGATATAGACGTGATCAGTGCATGATCAGTCACGTGATCAGTGCATGATCAGCCACGTGATCAGTGCATGATAGCCAGTGAATGAGTGCATGATAGCCAGTGATCAGTGCATGATCAGTCACGTGATCAGTGTATGATCAGCCACGTGATCAGTGCATGATAGCCACGTGATCAGTGCATGATCAGCCACGTGATCAGTGCATGATCAGTTACGTGAGCAGTGTATGATCAGCCACGTGATCAGTGCATGGTCAGACACGTGAACAGTGTATGATCAGCCACGTGATCAGTGCATGATAGCCACGTGATCAGTGCATGATCAGTCACGTGATCAGTGTATGATCAGCCACGTGAACAGTGCATGCTCAGTCACGTGATCTGGGCCTGCTGAGCTGCGTGATTACTGTCTGCTCATCTGCTTGACAATTGCCAGCTGAGCTGCACGATTCCTGCCTGTCATCTGCTTGACAATTGCCAGCTGTGCTGCGTAATTCCTGCCTGCTCAGCTGCTTGATTATTGCCAGCTGAGCAGCATGATTCCTCACACTGAGTTCCATGATTATTGCCTGCTGACTGTTTGATTCGTGCCTACTCAGCTCTTTGTTTATTGCCTCCAGAGGCACATGATCAGTGTATGATAGCAAACATGATCAGCGCATGATCAGTCACATGATCAGCGCCATTAAGTCACGTGATCACTACATGATAGTCATGTGATCAGTCCATGCTCAGTCACGGTATCAGTGCATGATCAGCCACGTGATCAGTGCATGATCTGTCACATGATTAGTGTATGATCATCCACGTGATCAGTGCATGGGCAGTCATGTGATCAGTGCATGATATAGACGTGATCAGTGCATGATCAGTCACGTGATCAGTGCATGATAGCCACGTGATCAGTGCATGATCAGTCACCTGATGGGTGTATGATCATTCACGTGACCTGTACATGGTAGCTACATGATCATTGCATGATCAGCCACGTGAGTAGTGCATGATAGCCACGTGATCAGTGCATGATCAGTCACGTGATCAGTGCATGATCAGTCACGTGATCAGTGCATGATCAGCCACGTGATCAGTGCATGATCAGCCACGTGATCAGTGCATGATAGCCACGTGATCAGTGCATGATCAGTCACGTGATCAGTGCATGATCAGCCACGTGATCAGTGCATGATCAGCCACGTGATCAGTGCATGATAGCCACGTGATCAGTGCATGATCAGTCACGTGATCAGTGCATGATCAGTCACGTGACCAGTGCATGATAGCTACGTGATCAGTGCATGATCAGCCACGTGATCAGTGCATGATAGCCACGTGATCAGTGCATGATCAGTCACGTGATCAGTGCATGATCAGTCACGTGATCAGTGCATGATCAGCCACGTGATCAGTGCATGATAGCCACGTGATCAGTGCATGATCAGTCACGTGATCAGTGCATGATCAGTCACGTGATCAGTGCATGATCAGCCACGTGATCAGTGCATGATCAGCCACGTGATCAGTGCATGATCAGTACGTGATCAGTGCATGATCAGTCACGTGATCAGTGCATGATAGCCACGTGATCAGTGCATGATCAGCCACGTGATCAGTGCATGATAGCCACGTGATCAGTGCATGATCAGTCACGTGATCAGTGCATGATCAGCCACGTGATCAGTGCATGATCAGTCACGTGATCAGTGCATGATCAGTTACGTGATCAGTGCATGATCAGTCACGTGATCAGTGCATGATAGCCACGTGATCAGTGCATGATCAGCCACGTGATCAGTGCATGATAGCCACGTGATCAGTGCATGATAGCCACGTGATCAGTGCATGATCAGTCACGTGATCAGTGCATGATCAGCCACGTGATCAGTGCATGATAGCCACGTGATCAGTGCATGATAGCCACGTGATCAGTGCATGATAGCCACGTGATCAGTGCATGATCAGTCACGTGATCATGCATGATCAGCCACGTGATCAGTGCATGATCAGCCACGTGATCAGTGCATGATCAGTTACGTGATCAGTGCATGATCAGTCACGTGATCAGTGCATGATAGCTACGTGATCAGTGCATGATCAGCCACGTGATCAGTGCATGATAGCCACGTGATCAGTGCATGATCAGTCACGTGATCAGTGCATGATCAGTCACGTGATCAGTGCATGATCAGCCACGTGATCAGTGCATGATCAGCCACGTGATCAGTGCATGATCAATCACGTGATCAGTGCATGATCAGTCACGTGATCAGTGCATGATAGCCACGTGATCAGTGCATGATCAGCCACGTGATCAGTGCATGATAGCCACGTGATCAGTGCATGATCAGTCACGTGATCAGTGCATGATCAGTCACGTGATCAGTGCATGATCAGTCACGTGATCAGTGCATGATCAGCCACGTGATCAGTGCATGATCAGTCACGTGATCAGTACATGGTAGCTACGTGATCATTGCATGATCAGCCACGTGATCAGTGCATGATAGCCACGTGATCAGTGCATGATAGCCACGTGATCAGTGCATGATCAGTCATGTGATACGTGTGTGATCAGCCACGTGATCAGTGCATGATATCCACGTGATCAGTGCATGATAGCCACGTGATCAGTGCATGATCAGTCACGTGATACATGTGTGATCAGCCACGTGATCAGTGCATGATGAGCCACGTGATCAGTGCAGGATCAATTACGTGATCAGTGCATGATCAGTCACGTGACCAGTACATGGTTGCTACGTGATCGTTGCATGATCAGCCACGTGAGCAGAGCATGATAGCCACGTGATCAGTGCATGATCAGTCACGTGATCAGTACATGATCAGTCACGTGAACAGTGCATGATCATTTACGTGATCTGTGCATGATCAGTCACGTGACCAGTATATGGTAGCTACGTGATCATTCCATGACGAGCCACGTGAGCAGTGCATGATAGCCACGTGATGTGTGCATGATGAGTTACGTGAGCAGAGTATGATCAGCCACGTGATCAGTGCATGAGTGCCACGTGATCAGTGCATGATATGTCACGTGACAGGTGTGTGATCAGCCACGTGAACAGTGCATGTTCAGCCACGTGATCAGTGCATGATAGCCACGTGATCAGTGCATGATCAGTTACGTGAGCAGTGTATGATCAGCCACGTGATCAGTGCATGGTCAGACACGTGAACAGTGTATGATCAGCCACGTGATCAGTGCATGATATCCAAGTGATCAGTGCATGATCATCACGTGATCAGTGTATGATCAGCCACGTGAACAGTGCATGCTCAGTCACGTGATCAGGGCCTGCTGAGCTGCGTGATTACTGTCTGCTCATCTGCTTGACAATTGCCAGCTGAGCTGCACGATTCCTGCCTGTCATCTGCTTGACAATTGCCAGCTGTGCTGCGTAATTCCTGCCTGCTCAGCTGCTTGATTATTGCCAGCTGAGCAGCATGATTCCTCACAGCTGAGTTCCATGATTATTGCCTGCTGACTGTTTGATTCGTGCCTACTCAGCTCTTTGTTTATTGCCTCCAGAGGCACATGATCAGTGTATGATAGCAAACATGATCAGTGCATGATCAGTCACATGATCAGCGCCATTAAGTCACGTGATCACTACATGATAGTCATGTGATCAGTCCATGCTCAGTCACGGTATCAGTGCATGATCAGCCACGTGATCAGTGCATGATCAGCCACGTGATCAGTGCATGATAGCCATGTGATCAGTGCATGATCAGTCACGTGATCAGTGCATGATCAGGCAGGTGATCAGTGCATGATCAGTCACGTGATCAGTGCATGATCAGTCACGTGATCAGTGCATGATCAGTCACGTGATCAGTGCATGATCAGCCACGTGATCAGTGCATGATCAGCCACGTGATCAGTGCATGATCAGTCACGTGATCAGTGCATGATCAGTCACGTGACCAGTACATGGTAGCTACGTGATCATTGCATGATCAGCCACGTGAGCAGTGCATGATAGCCACGTGATCAGTGCATGATCAGTCACGTGATCAGTGCATGATCAGTCACGTGATCAGTGCATGATCAGTCACGTGATCAGTGCATGATCAATTACGTGATCAGTGCATGATCAGTCACGTGACCAGTACATGGTAGCTACGTGATCAGTGCATGATCAGCCACGTGATCAGTGCATGATAGCCACGTGATCAGTGCATGATCAGTCACGTGATCAGTGCATGATCATCCACGTGATCAGTGCATGATCAGTCACGTGATCAGTGCATGATATAGACGTGATCAGTGCATGATCAGTCACGTGATCAGTGCATGATCAGCCACGTGATCAGTGCATGATAGCCAGTGAATGAGTGCATGATAGCCAGTGATCAGTGCATGATCAGTCACGTGATCAGTGCATGATCAGCCACGTGATCAGTGCATGATCAGCCACGTGATCAGTGCATGATCAGCCACGTGATCAGTGCATGATCAGTTACGTGAGCAGTGTATGATCAGCCACGTGATCAGTGCATGGTCAGACACGTGAACAGTGTATGATCAGCCACGTGATCAGTGCATGATAGCCACGTGATCAGTGCATGATCAGTCACGTGATCAGTGTATGATCAGCCACGTGAACAGTGCATGCTCAGTCACGTGATCTGGGCCTGCTGAGCTGCGTGATTACTGTCTGCTCATCTGCTTGACAATTGCCAGCTGAGCTGCACGATTCCTGCCTGTCATCTGCTTGACAATTGCCAGCTGTGCTGCGTAATTCCTGCCTGCTCAGCTGCTTGATTATTGCCAGCTGAGCAGCATGATTCCTCACAGCTGAGTTCCATGATTATTGCCTGCTGACTGTTTGATTCGTGCCTACTCAGCTCTTTGTTTATTGCCTCCAGAGGCACATGATCAGTGTATGATAGCAAACATGATCAGTGCATGATCAGTCACATGATCAGCGCCATTAAGTCACGTGATCACTACATGATAGTCATGTGATCAGTCCATGCTCAGTCACGGTATCAGTGCATGATCAGCCACGTGATCAGTGCATGATCAGCCACGTGATCAGTGCATGATCAGCCACGTGATCAGTGCATGATCAGTCACGTGATCAGTGCATGATCAGGCACGTGATCAGTGCATGATCAGCCACGTGATCAGTGCATGATAGCCACGTGATCAGTGCATGATCAGTCACCTGATGGGTGTATGATCAGTCACGTGACCAGTACATGGTAGCTACATGATCATTGCATGATCAGCCACGTGAGTAGTGCATGATCAGCCACGTGATCAGTGCATGATCAGTCACGTGATCAGTGCATGATCAGTCACGTGATCAGTGCATGATCAGCCACGTGATCAGTGCATGATCAGTCACGTGATCAGTGCATGATCAGCCACGTGATCAGTGCATGATCAGTCACGTGATCAGTGCATGATAGCCACGTGATCAGTGCATGATCAGTCACGTGATCAGTGCATGATAGCCACGTGATCAGTGCATGATCAGTCACGTGATCAGTGCATGATCAGTCACGTGACCAGTACATGGTAGCTACGTGATCAGTGCATGATCAGCCACGTGATCAGTGCATGATAGCCACGTGATCAGTGCATGATCAGTCACGTGATCAGTGCATGATCAGTCACGTGATCAGTGCATGATCAGTCACGTGATCAGTGCATGATCAATTACGTGATCAGTGCATGATCAGTCACGTGATCAGTGCATGATAGCTACGTGATCAGTGCATGATCAGCCACGTGATCAGTGCATGATAGCCACGTGATCAGTGCATGATCAGTCACGTGATCAGTGCATGATCATCCACGTGATCAGTGCATGATCAGTCACGTGATCAGTGCATGATATAGACGTGATCAGTGCATGATCAGTCACGTGATCAGTGCATGATCAGCCACGTGATCAGTGCATGATAGCCAGTGATCAGTGCATGATAGCCAGTGATCAGTGCATGATCAGTCACGTGATCAGTGTATGATCAGCCACGTGATCAGTGCATGATCAGCCACGTGATCAGTGCATGATCAGCCACGTGATCAGTGCATGATCAGTTACGTGAGCAGTGTATGATCAGCCACGTGATCAGTGCATGGTCAGACACGTGAACAGTGTATGATCAGCCACGTGATCAGTGCATGATAGCCACGTGATCAGTGCATGATCAGTCACGTGATCAGTGTATGATCAGCCACGTGAACAGTGCATGCTCAGTCACGTGATCTGGGCCTGCTGAGCTGCGTGATTACTGTCTGCTCATCTGCTTGACAATTGCCAGCTGAGCTGCACGATTCCTGCCTGTCATCTGCTTGACAATTGCCAGCTGTGCTGCGTAATTCCTGCCTGCTCAGCTGCTTGATTATTGCCAGCTGAGCAGCATGATTCCTCACACCTGAGTTCCATGATTATTGCCTGCTGACTGTTTGATTCGTGCCTACTCAGCTCTTTGTTTATTGCCTCCAGAGGCACATGATCAGTGTATGATAGCAAACATGATCAGCGCATGATCAGTCACATGATCAGCGCCATTAAGTCACGTGATCACTACATGATAGTCATGTGATCAGTCCATGCTCAGTCACGGTATCAGTGCATGATCAGCCACGTGATCAGTGCATGATCTGTCACATGATTAGTGTATGATCATCCACGTGATCAGTGCATGGGCAGTCATGTGATCAGTGCATGATATAGACGTGATCAGTGCATGATCAGTCTCGTGATCAGTGCATGATAGCCACGTGATCAGTGCATGATCAGTCACCTGATGGGTGTATGATCATTCACGTGACCTGTACATGGTAGCTACATGATCATTGCATGATCAGCCACGTGAGTAGTGCATGATAGCCACGTGATCACTGCATGATCAGTCACGTGATCAGTGCATGATCAGTCACGTGATCAGTGCATGATCAGCCACGTGATCAGTGCATGATCAGCCACGTGATCAGTGCATGATAGCCACGTGATCAGTGCATGATCAGTCACGTGATCAGTGCATGATCAGGCACGTGATCAGTGCATGATCAGCCACGTGATCAGTGCATGATAGCCACGTGATCAGTGCATGATCAGTCACGTGATCAGTGCATGATCAGTCACTGACCAGTACATGGTAGCTACGTGATCATTGCATGATCAGCCACGTGATCAGTGCATGATAGCCACGTGATCAGTGCATGATCAGTCACGTGATCAGTGCATGATCAGTCATGTGATCAGTGCATGATCAGGCACGTGATCAGTGCATGATCAGCCACGTGATCAGTGCATGATAGCCACGTGATCAGTGCATGATCAGTCACGTGATCAGTGCATGATCAGTCACGTGATCAGTGCATGATCAGCCACGTGATCAGTGCATGATCAGCCACGTGATCAGTGCATGATCAATCACGTGATCAGTGCATGATCAGTCACGTGATCAGTGCATGATAGCTACGTGATCAGTGCATGATCAGCCACGTGATCAGTGCATGATAGCCACGTGATCAGTGCATGATCAGTCACGTGATCAGTGCATGATCAGTCACGTGATCAGTGCATGATCAGTCACGTGATCAGTGCATGATCAATTACGTGATCAGTGCATGATCAGTCACGTGATCAGTGCATGGTAGCTACGTGATCATTGCATGATCAGCCACGTGATCAGTGCATGATAGCCACGTGATCAGTGCATGATAGCCACGTGATCAGTGCATGATCAGTCATGTGATACGTGTGTGATCAGCCACGTGATCAGTGCATGATATCCACGTGATCAGTGCATGATAGCCACGTGATCAGTGCATGAGAGCCACGTGATCAGTGCATGATCAGTCACGTGATACATGTGTGATCAGCCACGTGATCAGTGCATGATGAGCCACGTGATCAGTGCATGATCAATTACGTGATCAGTGCATGATCAGTCACGTGACCAGTACATGGTTGCTACGTGATCGTTGCATGATCAGCCACGTGAGCAGTGCATGATAGCCACGTGATCAGTGCATGATCAGTCACGTGATCAGTACATGATCAGTCACGTGAACAGTGCATGATCATTTACGTGATCTGTGCATGATCAGTCACGTGACCAGTATATGGTAGCTACGTGATCATTCCATGACGAGCCACGTGAGCAGTGCATGATAGCCACGTGATGTGTGCATGATCAGTTACGTGAGCAGAGTATGATCAGCCACGTGATCAGTGCATGAGTGCCACGTGATCAGTGCATGATATGTCACGTGACAGGTGTGTGATCAGCCACGTGAACAGTGCATGTTCAGCCACGTGATCAGTGCATGATAGCCACGTGATCAGTGCATGATCAGTTACGTGAGCAGTGTATGATCAGCCACGTGATCAGTGCATGGTCAGACACGTGAACAGTGTATGATCAGCCACGTGATCAGTGCATGATATCCAAGTGATCAGTGCATGATCATCACGTGATCAGTGTATGATCAGCCACGTGAACAGTGCATGCTCAGTCACGTGATCAGGGCCTGCTGAGCTGCGTGATTACTGTCTGCTCATCTGCTTGACAATTGCCAGCTGAGCTGCACGATTCCTGCCTGTCATCTGCTTGACAATTGCCAGCTGTGCTGCGTAATTCCTGCCTGCTCAGCTGCTTGATTATTGCCAGCTGAGCAGCATGATTCCTCACAGCTGAGTTCCATGATTATTGCCTGCTGACTGTTTGATTCGTGCCTACTCAGCTCTTTGTTTATTGCCTCCAGAGGCACATGATCAGTGTATGATAGCAAACATGATCAGTGCATGATCAGTCACATGATCAGCGCCATTAAGTCACGTGATCACTACATGATAGTCATGTGATCAGTCCATGCTCAGTCACGGTATCAGTGCATGATCAGCCACGTGATCAGTGCATGATCAGCCACGTGATCAGTGCATGATAGCCATGTGATCAGTGCATGATCAGTCACGTGATCAGTGCATGATCAGGCACGTGATCAGTGCATGATCAGTCACGTGATCAGTGCATGATCAGTCACGTGATCAGTGCATGATCAGTCACGTGATCAGTGCATGATCAGCCACGTGATCAGTGCATGATCAGCCACGTGATCAGTGCATGATCAATCACGTGATCAGTGCATGATCAGTCACGTGACCAGTACATGGTAGCTACGTGATCATTGCATGATCAGCCACGTGAGCAGTGCATGATAGCCACGTGATCAGTGCATGATCAGTCACGTGATCAGTGCATGATCAGTCACGTGATCAGTGCATGATCAGTCACGTGATCAGTGCATGATCAATTACGTGATCAGTGCATGATCAGTCACGTGATCAGTACATGGTAGCTACGTGATCATTGCATGATCAGCCACGTGATCAGTGCATGATAGCCACGTGATCAGTGCATGATCAGTCACATGATCAGTGCATGATCATCACGTGATCAGTGCATGATCAGTCACGTGATCAGTGCATGATATAGACGTGATCAGTGCATGATCAGTCACGTGATCAGTGCATGATCAGCCACGTGATCAGTGCATGATAGCCAGTGAATCAGTGCATGATAGCCAGTGATCAGTGCATGATCAGTCACGTGATCAGTGCATGATCAGCCACGTGATCAGTGCATGATAGCCACGTGATCAGTGCATGATCAGCCACGTGATCAGTGCATGATCAGTCACGTGATCAGTGCATGATCAGCCACGTGATCAGTGCATGATCAGCCACGTGATCAGTGCATGATCAGCCACGTGATCAGTGCATGATCAGTTACGTGAGCAGTGTATGATCAGCCACGTGATCAGTGCATGGTCAGACACGTGAACAGTGTATGATCAGCCACGTGATCAGTGCATGATAGCCACGTGATCAGTGCATGATCAGTCACGTGATCAGCGTATGATCAGCCACGTGAACAGTGCATGCTCAGTCACGTGATCTGGGCCTGCTGAGCTGTGTGATTACCGTCTGCTCATCTGCTTGACAATTGCCAGCTGAGCTGCACGATTCCTGCCTGTCATCTGATTGACAATTATCAGCTGTGCTGCGTAATTCCTGCCTGCTCAGCTGCTTGATTATTGCCAGCTGAGCAGCATGATTCCTCACACCTGAGTTCCATGATTATTGCCTGCTGACTGTTTGATTCGTGCCTACTCAGCTCTTTGTTTATTGCCTCCAGAGGCACATGATCAGTGTATGATAGCAAACATGATCAGCGCATGATCAGTCACATGATCAGCGCCATTAAGTCACGTGATCACTACATGATAGTCATGTGATCAGTGATCAGTCCATGCTCAGTCATGGTATCAGTGCATGATCAGCCACGTGATCAGTGCATGATACCACGTGATCAGTGCATGATCAGTCACGTGATCAGTGCATGATCAGTCACTGATCAGTGCATGATAGCTACGTGATCAGTGCATGATCAGCCACGTGATAGTGCATGATAGCCACGTGATCAGTCACGTGATCAGTGCATGATCAGTCATGTGATCAGTGCATGATCAGGCACGTGATCAGTGCATGATCAGCCACGTGATCAGTGCATGATAGCCACGTGATCAGTGCATGATCAGTCACGTGATCAGTGCATGATCAGTCACGTGATCAGTGCATGATCAGCCACGTGATCAGTGCATGATCAGCCACGTGATCAGTGCATGATCAGTCACGTGATCAGTGCATGATCAGTCACGTGATCAGTGCATGGTAGCCACGTGATCAGTGCATGATCAGCCACGTGATCAGTGCATGATAGCCACGTGATCAGTGCATGATCAGTCACGTGATCAGTGCATGATCAGTCACGTGATCAGTGCATGATCAGTCACGTGATCAGTGCATGATCAATTACGTGATCAGTGCATGATCAGTCACGTGACCAGTACATGGTAGCTACGTGATCATTGCATGATCAGCCACGTGATCAGTGCATGATAGCCACGTGATCAGTGCATGATAGCCACGTGATCAGTGCATGATCAGTCATGTGATCGTGTGTGATCAGCCACGTGATCAGTGCATGATATCCACGTGATCAGTGCATGATAGCCACGTGATCAGTGCATGATCAGTCACGTGATACATGTGTGATCAGCCACGTGATCAGTGCATGATGAGCCACGTGATCAGTGCAGGATCAATTACGTGATCAGTGCATGATCAGTCACGTGACCAGTACATGGTTGCTACGTGATCGTTGCATGATCAGCCACGTGAGCAGAGCATGATAGCCACGTGATCAGTGCATGATCAGTCACGTGATCAGTACATGATCAGTCACGTGAACAGTGCATGATCATTTACGTGATCTGTGCATGATCAGTCACGTGACCAGTATATGGTAGCTACGTGATCATTCCATGACGAGCCACGTGAGCAGTGCATGATAGCCACGTGATGTGTGCATGATGAGTTACGTGAGCAGAGTATGATCAGCCACGTGATCAGTGCATGAGTGCCACGTGATCAGTGCATGATATGTCACGTGACAGGTGTGTGATCAGCCACGTGAACAGTGCATGTTCAGCCACGTGATCAGTGCATGATAGCCACGTGATCAGTGCATGATCAGTTACGTGAGCAGTGTATGATCAGCCACGTGATCAGTGCATGGTCAGACACGTGAACAGTGTATGATCAGCCACGTGATCAGTGCATGATATCCAAGTGATCAGTGCATGATCATCACGTGATCAGTGTATGATCAGCCACGTGAACAGTGCATGCTCAGTCACGTGATCAGGGCCTGCTGAGCTGCGTGATTACTGTCTGCTCATCTGCTTGACAATTGCCAGCTGAGCTGCACGATTCCTGCCTGTCATCTGCTTGACAATTGCCAGCTGTGCTGCGTAATTCCTGCCTGCTCAGCTGCTTGATTATTGCCAGCTGAGCAGCATGATTCCTCACAGCTGAGTTCCATGATTATTGCCTGCTGACTGTATGATTCGTGCCTACTCAGCTCTTTGTTTATTGCCTCCAGAGGCACATGATCAGTGTATGATAGCAAACATGATCAGTGCATGATCAGTCACATGATCAGCGCCATTAAGTCACGTGATCACTACATGATAGTCATGTGATCAGTCCATGCTCAGTCACGGTATCAGTGCATGATCAGCCACGTGATCAGTGCATGATCAGCCACGTGATCAGTGCATGATAGCCATGTGATCAGTGCATGATCAGTCACGTGATCAGTGCATGATCAGGCAGGTGATCAGTGCATGATCAGTCACGTGATCAGTGCATGATCAGTCACGTGATCAGTGCATGATCAGTCACGTGATCAGTGCATGATCAGCCACGTGATCAGTGCATGATCAGCCACGTGATCAGTGCATGATCAGTCACGTGATCAGTGCATGATCAGTCACGTGACCAGTACATGGTAGCTACGTGATCATTGCATGATCAGCCACGTGAGCAGTGCATGATAGCCACGTGATCAGTGCATGATCAGTCACGTGATCAGTGCATGATCACTCACGTGATCAGTGCATGATCAGTCACGTGATCAGTGCATGATCAATTACGTGATCAGTGCATGATCAGTCACGTGACCAGTACATGGTAGCTACGTGATCATTGCATGATCAGCCACGTGATCAGTGCATGATAGCCACGTGATCAGTGCATGATCAGTCACATGATCAGTGCATGATCATCCACGTGATCAGTGCATGATCAGTCACGTGATCAGTGCATGATATAGACGTGATCAGTGCATGATCAGTCACGTGATCAGTGCATGATCAGCCACGTGATCAGTGCATGATAGCCAGTGAATGAGTGCATGATAGCCAGTGATCAGTGCATGATCAGTCACGTGATCAGTGCATGATCAGCCACGTGATCAGTGCATGATAGCCACGTGATCAGTGCATGATCAGCCACGTGATCAGTGCATGATCAGTTACGTGAGCAGTGTATGATCAGCCACGTGATCAGTGCATGGTCAGACACGTGAACAGTGTATGATCAGCCACGTGATCAGTGCATGATAGCCACGTGATCAGTGCATGATCAGTCACGTGATCAGTGTATGATCAGCCACGTGAACAGTGCATGCTCAGTCACGTGATCTGGGCCTGCTGAGCTGCGTGATTACTGTCTGCTCATCTGCTTGACAATTGCCAGCTGAGCTGCACGATTCCTGCCTGTCATCTGCTTGACAATTATCAGCTGTGCTGCGTAATTCCTGCCTGCTCAGCTGCTTGATTATTGCCAGCTGAGCAGCATGATTCCTCACACTGAGTTCCATGATTATTGCCTGCTGACTGTTTGATTCGTGCCTACTCAGCTCTTTGTTTATTGCCTCCAGAGGCACATGATCAGTGTATGATAGCAAACATGATCAGTGCATGATCAGTCACATGATCAGCGCCATTAAGTCACGTGATCACTACATGATAGTCATGTGATCAGTCCATGCTCAGTCACGGTATCAGTGCATGATCAGCCACGTGATCAGTGCATGATCAGCCACGTGATCAGTGCATGATCAGCCACGTGATCAGTGCATGATCAGTCACGTGATCAGTGCATGATCAGTGCATCAGTGCATGATCAGTGATGTGCATGATCACCATCAGTGCATGATAGTCACGTGATCAGTCATGATCAGTCACGTGATCAGTGCATGATCAGCCACGTGATCAGTGCATGATAGCCACGTGATCAGTGCATGATCAGTCACGTGATCAGTGCATGATCAGTCACGTGATCAGTGCATGATAGCCACGTGATCAGTGCATGATCAGCCACGTGATCAGTGCATGATAGCCACGTGATCAGTGCATGATCAGTCACGTGATCAGTGTGATCAGCCACGTGATCAGTGCATGATGAGCCACGTGATCAGTGCATGATCAATTACGTGATCAGTGCATGATCAGTCACGTGACCAGTACATGGTTGCTACGTGATCGTGCATGATCAGCCACGTGATCAGTGCATGATCAGTCACGTGATCAGTGCATGATCAGTCACGTGATCAGTGCATGATCATTTACGTGATCTGTGCATGATCAGTCACGTGACCAGTATATGGTAGCTACGTGATCATTCCATGACGAGCCACGTGAGCAGTGCATGATAGCCACGTGATGTGTGCATGATGAGTTACGTGAGCAGAGTATGATCAGCCACGTGATCAGTGCATGAGTGCCACGTGATCAGTGCATGATATGTCACGTGACAGGTGTGTGATCAGCCACGTGAACAGTGCATGTTCAGCCACGTGATCAGTGCATGATAGCCACGTGATCAGTGCATGATCAGTTACGTGAGCAGTGTATGATCAGCCACGTGATCAGTGCATGGTCAGACACGTGAACAGTGTATGATCAGCCACGTGATCAGTGCATGATATCCAAGTGATCAGTGCATGATCATCACGTGATCAGTGTA
The DNA here is from genome assembly GCF_032452875.1 of Bos javanicus. Taxonomy (NCBI): domain Eukaryota; kingdom Metazoa; phylum Chordata; class Mammalia; order Artiodactyla; family Bovidae; genus Bos; species Bos javanicus. Next base: position 150,253 of record NW_026893634.1, read on the forward strand.
TGATCAGCCACGTGAACAGTGCATGCTCAGTCACGTGATCAGGGCCTGCTGAGCTGCGTGATTACTGTCTGCTCATCTGCTTGACAATTGCCAGCTGAGCTGCACGATTCCTGCCTGTCATCTGCTTGACAATTGCCAGCTGTGCTGCGTAATTCCTGCCTGCTCAGCTGCTTGATTATTGCCAGCTGAGCAGCATGATTCCTCACAGCTGAGTTCCATGATTATTGCCTGCTGACTGTTTGATTCGTGCCTACTCAGCTCTTTGTTTATTGCCTCCAGAGGCACATGATCAGTGTATGATAGCAAACATGATCAGTGCATGATCAGTCACATGATCAGCGCCATTAAGTCACGTGATCACTACATGATAGTCATGTGATCAGTCCATGCTCAGTCACGGTATCAGTGCATGATCAGCCACGTGATCAGTGCATGATCAGCCAGGTGATCAGTTCATGATAGCCATGTGATCAGTGCATGATTTGTCACGTGATCAGTGCATGATCAGGCAGGTGATCAGTGCATGATCAGTCACGTGATCAGTGCATGATCAGTCACGTGATCAGTGCATGATCAGTCACGTGATCAGTGCATGATCAGCCACGTGATCAGTGCATGATCAGCCACGTGATCAGTGCATGATCAGTCACGTGATCAGTGCATGATCAGTCACGTGACCAGTACATGGTAGCTACGTGATCATTGCATGATCAGCCACGTGAGCAGTGCATGATAGCCACGTGATCAGTGCATGATCAGTCACGTGATCAGTGCATGATCAGCCACGTGATCAGTGCATGATCAGTCACGTGATCAGTGCATGATCAATTACGTGATCAGTGCATGATCAGTCACGTGATCAGTACATGGTAGCTACGTGATCATTGCATGATCAGCCACGTGATCAGTGCATGATAGCCACGTGATCAGTGCATGATCAGTCACATGATCAGTGCATGATCATCCACGTGATCAGTGCATGATCAGTCACGTGATCAGTGCATGATATAGACGTGATCAGTGCATGATCAGTCACGTGATCAGTGCATGATCAGCCACGTGATCAGTGCATGATAGCCAGTGATGAGTGCATGATAGCCAGTGATCAGTGCATGATCAGTCACGTGATCAGTGCATGATCAGCCACGTGATCAGTGCATGATAGCCACGTGATCAGTGCATGATCAGCCACGTGATCAGTGCATGATCAGTCACGTGATCAGTGCATGATCAGCCACGTGATCAGTGCATGATCAGCCACGTGATCAGTGCATGATCAGCCACGTGATCAGTGCATGATCAGTTACGTGAGCAGTGTATGATCAGCCACGTGATCAGTGCATGGTCAGACACGTGAACAGTGTATGATCAGCCACGTGATCAGTGCATGATAGCCACGTGATCAGTGCATGATCAGTCACGTGATCAGTGTATGATCAGCCACGTGAACAGTGCATGCTCAGTCACGTGATCTGGGCCTGCTGAGCTGCGTGATTACTGTCTGCTCATCTGCTTGACAATTGCCAGCTGAGCTGCACGATTCCTGCCTGTCATCTGCTTGACAATTATCAGCTGTGCTGCGTAATTCCTGCCTGCTCAGCTGCTTGATTATTGCCAGCTGAGCAGCATGATTCCTCACACCTGAGTTCCATGATTATTGCCTGCTGACTGTTTGATTCGTGCCTACTCAGCTCTTTGTTTATTGCCTCCAGAGGCACATGATCAGTGTATGATAGCAAACATGATCAGCGCATGATCAGTCACATGATCAGCGCCATTAAGTCACGTGATCACTACATGATAGTCATGTGATCAGTCCATGCTCAGTCACGGTATCAGTGCATGATCAGCCACGTGATCAGTGCATGATCAGCCACGTGATCAGTGCATGATAGCCACGTGATCAGTGCATGATCAGTCACGTGATCAGTGCATGATCAGGCACGTGATCAGTGCATGATCAGCCACGTGATCAGTGCATGATAGCCACGTGATCAGTGCATGATCAGTCACCTGATGGGTGTATGATCAGTCACGTGACCAGTACATGGTAGCTACATGATCATTGCATGATCAGCCACGTGAGTAGTGCATGATAGCCACGTGATCAGTGCATGATCAGTCACGTGATCAGTGCATGATCAGTCACGTGAACAGTGCATGATCAGTCACGTGATCAGTGCATGATCAATTACGTGATCAGTGCATGATCAGTCACGTGACCAGTACATGGTAGCTACGTGATCATTGCATGATCAGCCACGTGATCAGTGCATGATAGCCACGTGATCAGTGCATGATCAGTCACATGATCAGTGTATGATCATCCGTGATCAGTGCATGATCAGTCATGTGATCAGTGCATGATATAGACGTGATCAGTGCATGATCAGTCACGTGATCAGTGCATGATCAGCCACGTGATCAGTGCATGATAGCCAGTGATCAGTGCATGATAGCCAGTGATCAGTGCATGATCAGTCACGTGATCAGTGCATGATCAGCCACGTGATCAGTGCATGATCAGCCACGTGATCAGTGCATGATCAGCCACGTGATCAGTGCATGATCAGTCACGTGATCAGTGTATGATCAGCCACGTGAACAGTGCATGCTCAGTCACGTGATCAGGGCCTGCTGAGCTGCGTGATTACTGTCTGCTCATCTGCTTGACAATTGCCAGCTGAGCTGCACGATTCCTGCCTGTCATCTGCTTGACAATTGCCAGCTGTGCTGCGTAATTCCTGCCTGCTCAGCTGCTTGATTATTGCCAGCTGAGCAGCATGATTCCTCACACCTGAGTTCCATGATTATTGCCTGCTGACTGTTTGATTCGTGCCTACTCAGCTCTTTGTTTATTGCCTCCAGAGGCACATGATCAGTGTATGATAGCAAACATGATCAGCGCATGATCAGTCACATGATCAGCGCCATTAAGTCACGTGATCACTACATGATAGTCATGTGATCAGTCCATGCTCAGTCACGGTATCAGTGCATGATCAGCCACGTGATCAGTGCATGATCTGTCACATGATCAGTGTATGATCATCCACGTGATCAGTGCATGGGCAGTCATGTGATCAGTGCATGATATAGACGTGATCAGTGCATGATCAGTCACGTGATCAGTGCATGATAGCCACGTGATCAGTGCATGATCAGTCACCTGATGGGTGTATGATCATTCACGTGACCTGTACATGGTAGCTACATGATCATTGCATGATCAGCCACGTGAGTAGTGCATGATAGCCACGTGATCAGTGCATGATCAGTCACGTGATCAGTGCATGATCAGTCACGTGATCAGTGCATGATCAGCCACGTGATCAGTGCATGATCAGCCACGTGATCAGTGCATGATAGCCACGTGATCAGTGCATGATCAGTCACGTGATCAGTGCATGATCAGTCACGTGATCAGTGCATGATCAGCCACGTGATCAGTGCATGATAGCCACGTGATCAGTGCATGATCAGTCACGTGATCAGTGCATGATCAGTCACGTGACCAGTACATGGTAGCTACGTGATCAGTGCATGATCAGCCACGTGATCAGTGCATGATAGCCACGTGATCAGTGCATGATCAGTCACGTGATCAGTGCATGATCAGTCACGTGATCAGTGCATGATCAGCACGTGATCAGTGCATGATCAGCCACGTGATCAGTGCATGATAGCCACGTGATCAGTGCATGATCAGTCACGTGATCAGTGCATGATCAGTCACGTGATCAGTGCATGATCAGCCACGTGATCAGTGCATGATCAGCCACGTGATCAGTGCATGATCAATTACGTGATCAGTGCATGATCAGTCACGTGATCAGTGCATGGTAGCTACGTGATCATGCATGATCAGCCACGTGATCAGTGCATGATAGCCACGTGATCAGTGCATGATCAGTCACGTGATCAGTGCATGATCAGTCACGTGATCAGTGCATGATCAGTCACGTGATCAGTGCATGATCAATTACGTGATCAGTGCATGATCAGTCACGTGATCAGTGCATGGTAGCTACGTGATCATTGCATGATCAGCCACGTGATCAGTGCATGATAGCCACGTGATCAGTGCATGATAGCCACGTGATCAGTGCATGATCAGTCATGTGATAGTGTGTGATCAGCCACGTGATCAGTGCATGATATCCACGTGATCAGTGCATGATAGCCACGTGATCAGTGCATGATAGCCACGTGATCAGTGCATGATCAGTCACGTGATCATGTGTGATCAGCCACGTGATCAGTGCATGATGAGCCACGTGATCAGTGCATGATCAATTACGTGATCAGTGCATGATCAGTCACGTGACCAGTACATGGTTGCTACGTGATCGTTGCATGATCAGCCACGTGAGCAGTGCATGATAGCCACGTGATCAGTGCATGATCAGTCACGTGATCAGTGCATGATCAGTCACGTGATCAGTGCATGATCATTTACGTGATCAGTGCATGATCAGTCACGTGACCAGTATATGGTAGCTACGTGATCATTGCATGACAGCCACGTGATCAGTGCATGATAGCCACGTGATCAGTGCATGATCAGTTACGTGAGCAGTGTATGATCAGCCACGTGATCAGTGCATGATGCCACGTGATCAGTGCATGATAGTCACGTGACAGTGTATGATCAGCCACGTGATCAGTGCATGATAGCCACGTGATCAGTGCATGATCAGTCACGTGATCAGTGTATGATCAGCCACGTGAACAGTGCATGCTCAGTCACGTGATCAGGGCCTGCTGAGCTGCGTGATTACTGTCTGCTCATCTGCTTGACAATTGCCAGCTGAGCTGCACGATTCCTGCCTGTCATCTGCTTGACAATTGCCAGCTGTGCTGCGTAATTCCTGCCTGCTCAGCTGCTTGATTATTGCCAGCTGAGCAGCATGATTCCTCACACCTGAGTTCCATGATTATTGCCTGCTGACTGTTTGATTCGTGCCTACTCAGCTCTTTGTTTATTGCCTCCAGAGGCACATGATCAGTGTATGATAGCAAACATGATCAGCGCATGATCAGTCACATGATCAGCGCCATTAAGTCACGTGATCACTACATGATAGTCATGTGATCAGTCCATGCTCAGTCACGGTATCAGTGCATGATCAGCCACGTGATCAGTGCATGATCAGCCACGTGATCAGTTCATGATAGCTATGTGATCAGTGCATGATCAGTCACGTGATCAGTGCATGATCAGGCAGGTGATCAGTGCATGATCAGTCACGTGATCAGTGCATGATCAGTCACGTGATCAGTGCATGATAGCCACGTGATCAGTGCATGATCAGTCACGTGATCAGTGCATGATCAGCCACGTGATCAGTGCATGATCAGTCACGTGATCAGTGCATGATCAGCACGTGATCAGTGCATGATCAGCCACGTGATCAGTGCATGATCAGCCACGTGATCAGTGCATGATCAGTCACGTGATCAGTGCATGATCAGTCACGTGATCAGTGCATGATAGCTAGTGATCAGTGCATGATCAGCCACGTGATCAGTGCATGATAGCCACGTGATCAGTGCATGATCAGTCACGTGATCAGTGCATGATCAGTCACGTGATCAGTGCATGATCAGTCACGTGATCAGTGCATGATCAATTACGTGATCAGTGCATGATCAGTCACGTGATCAGTACATGGTAGCTACGTGATCATTGCATGATCAGCCACGTGATCAGTGCATGATAGCCACGTGATCAGTGCATGATCAGTCACATGATCAGTGCATGATCATCCACGTGATCAGTGCATGATCAGTCACGTGATCAGTGCATGATATAGACGTGATCAGTGCATGATCAGTCACGTGATCAGTGCATGATCAGCCACGTGATCAGTGCATGATAGCCAGTGATCAGTGCATGATAGCCAGTGATCAGTGCATGATCAGTCACGTGATCAGTGCATGATCAGCCACGTGATCAGTGCATGATAGCCACGTGATCAGTGCATGATCAGCCACGTGATCAGTGCATGATCAGTCACGTGATCAGTGCATGATCAGCCACGTGATCAGTGCATGATCAGTCACGTGATCAGTGCATGATCAGCCACGTGATCAGTGCATGATAGCCACGTGATCAGTGCATGATCAGTCACGTGATCAGTGCATGATCAGCCACGTGATCAGTGCATGATAGCCACGTGATCAGTGCATGATCAGTCACGTGATCAGTGCATGATCAGCCACGTGATCAGTGCATGATCAGTCACGTGATCAGTGCATGATATAGACGTGATCAGTGCATGATCAGTCACGTGATCAGTGCATGATCAGCCACGTGATCAGTGCATGATAGCCACGTGATCAGTGCATGATCAGTCACGTGATCAGTGCATGATCAGTCACGTGATCAGTGCATGATCAGCCACGTGATCAGTGCATGATAGCCACGTGATCAGTGCATGATCAGTCACGTGATCAGTGCATGATCAGTCACGTGATCAGTGCATGATCATCCACGTGATCAGTGCATGATCAGTCATGTGATCAGTGCATGATATAGACGTGATCAGTGCATGATCAGTCACGTGATCAGTGCATGATCAGCCACGTGATCAGTGCATGATAGCCAGTGATCAGTGCATGATAGCCAGTGATCAGTGCATGATCAGTCACGTGATCAGTGCATGATCAGCCACGTGATCAGTGCATGATAGCCACGTGATCAGTGCATGATCAGCCACGTGATCAGTGCATGATCAGTCACGTGATCAGTGCATGATCAGCCACGTGATCAGTGCATGATCAGCCACGTGATCAGTGCATGATCAGCCACGTGATCAGTGCATGATCAGTCACGTGATCAGTGTATGATCAGCCACGTGAACAGTGCATGCTCAGTCACGTGATCAGGGCCTGCTGAGCTGCGTGATTACTGTCTGCTCATCTGCTTGACAATTGCCAGCTGAGCTGCACGATTCCTGCCTGTCATCTGCTTGACAATTGCCAGCTGTGCTGCGTAATTCCTGCCTGCTCAGCTGCTTGATTATTGCCAGCTGAGCAGCATGATTCCTCACACCTGAGTTCCATGATTATTGCCTGCTGACTGTTTGATTCGTGCCTACTCAGCTCTTTGTTTATTGCCTCCAGAGGCACATGATCAGTGTATGATAGCAAACATGATCAGTGCATGATCAGTCACATGATCAGCGCCATTAAGTCACGTGATCACTACATGATAGTCATGTGATCAGTCCATGCTCAGTCACGGTATCAGTGCATGATCAGCCACGTGATCAGTGCATGATCAGCCACGTGATCAGTTCATGATAGCTACGTGATCAGTCATGATTTGTCACGTGATCAGTGCATGACCAGGCACGTGATCAGTGCATGATCAGCCACGTGATCAGTGCATGATAGCCACGTGATCAGTGCATGATCAGTCACCTGATGGGTGTATGATCAGTCACGTGACCAGTACATGGTAGCTACATGATCATTGCATGATCAGCCACGTGAGTAGTGCATGATAGCCACGTGATCAGTGCATGATCAGTCACGTGATCAGTGCATGATCAGTCACGTGATCAGTGCATGATCAGTCACGTGATCAGTGCATGATCAGCCACGTGATCAGTGCATGATCAGTCACATGATCAGTGCATGATCATCCACGTGATCAGTGCATGATCAGTCATGTGATCAGTGCATGATATAGACGTGATCAGTGCATGATCAGTCACGTGATCAGTGTATGATCAGCCACGTGATCAGTGCATGATAGCCAGTTAATGAGTGCATGATAGCCAGTGATCAGTGCATGATCAGTCACGTGATCAGTGTATGATCAGCCACGTGATCAGTGCATGATAGCCACTGATCAGTGCATGATCAGCCACGTGATCAGTGCATGATCAGTTACGTGAGCAGTGTATGATCAGCCACGTGATCAGTGCATGGTCAGACACGTGAACAGTGTATGATCAGCCACGTGATCAGTGCATGATAGCCACGTGATCAGTGCATGATCAGTCACGTGATCAGTGTATGATCAGCCACGTGAACAGTGCATGCTCAGTCACGTGATCTGGGCCTGCTGAGCTGCGTGATTACTGTCTGCTCATCTGCTTGACAATTGCCAGCTGAGCTGCACGATTCCTGCCTGTCATCTGCTTGACAATTATCAGCTGTGCTGCGTAATTCCTGCCTGCTCAGCTGCTTGATTATTGCCAGCTGAGCAGCATGATTCCTCACACCTGAGTTCCATGATTATTGCCTGCTGACTGTTTGATTCGTGCCTACTCAGCTCTTTGTTTATTGCCTCCAGAGGCACATGATCAGTGTATGATAGCAAACATGATCAGCGCATGATCAGTCACATGATCAGCGCCATTAAGTCACGTGATCACTACATGATAGTCATGTGATCAGTCCATGCTCAGTCACGGTATCAGTGCATGATCAGCCACGTGATCAGTGCATGATCAGCCAGGTGATCAGTTCATGATAGCTATGTGATCAGTGCATGATTTGTCACGTGATCAGTGCATGACCAGGCAGGTGATCAGTGCATGATCAGCCACGTGATCAGTGCATGATAGCCACGTGATCAGTGCATGATCAGTCACCTGATGGGTGTATGATCAGTCACGTGACCAGTACATGGTAGCTACATGATCATTGCATGATCAGCCACGTGAGTAGTGCATGATAGCCACGTGATCAGTGCATGATCAGTCACGTGATCAGTGCATGATCACTCACGTGAACAGTGCATGATAAGTCACGTGATCAGTGCATGATCAGCCACGTGATCAGTGCATGATCACTCACGTGACCAGTACATGGTAGCTACGTGATCATTGCATGATCAGCCACGTGATCAGTGCATGATAGCCACGTGATCAGTGCATGATCAGTCACATGATCAGTGTATGATCATCCACGTGATCAGTGCATGGGCAGTCATGTGATCAGTGCATGATATAGACGTGATCAGTGCATGATCAGTCACGTGATCAGTGTATGATCAGCCACGTGATCAGTGCATGATAGCCAGTTAATGAGTGCATGAGATGATCAGTGCATGATCAGTCACGTGATCAGTGCATGATCAGCCACGTGATCAGTGCATGATAGCCACTGATCAGTGCATGATCAGCCACGTGATCAGTGCATGATCAGTTACGTGAGCAGTGCATGATCAGCCACGTGATCAGTGCATGATCAGACACGTGATCAGTGCATGATCAGCCACGTGATCAGTGCATGATAGCCACGTGATCAGTGCATGATCAGTTACGTGATCAGTGTATGATCAGCCACGTGATCAGTGCATGATAGCCACGTGATCAGTGCATGATCAGTCACGTGATCAGTGTATGATCAGCCACGTGAACAGTGCATGCTCAGTCACGTGATCTGGGCCTGCTGAGCTGCGTGATTACTGTCTGCTCATCTGCTTGACAATTGCCAGCTGAGCTGCACGATTCCTGCCTGTCATCTGCTTGACAATTATCAGCTGTGCTGCGTAATTCCTGCCTGCTCAGCTGCTTGATTATTGCCAGCTGAGCAGCATGATTCCTCACACCTGAGTTCCATGATTATTGCCTGCTGACTGTTTGATTCGTGCCTACTCAGCTCTTTGTTTATTGCCTCCAGAGGCACATGATCAGTGTATGATAGCAAACATGATCAGCGCATGATCAGTCACATGATCAGCGCCATTAAGTCACGTGATCACTACATGATAGTCATGTGATCAGTCCATGCTCAGTCACGGTATCAGTGCATGATCAGCCACGTGATCAGTGCATGATCAGCCAGGTGATCAGTTCATGATAGCTACGTGATCAGTGCATGATTTGTCACGTGATCTGTGCATGACCAGGCAGGTGATCAGTGCATGATCAGCCACGTGATCAGTGCATGATAGCCACGTGATCAGTGCATGATCAGTCACCTGATGGGTGTATGATCAGTCACGTGACCAGTACATGGTAGCTACATGATCATTGCATGATCAGCCACGTGAGTAGTGCATGATAGCCACGTGATCAGTGCATGATCAGTCACGTGATCAGTGCATGATCAGTCACGTGATCAGTGCATGATCAGTCACGTGATCAGTGCATGATCAGCCACGTGATCAGTGCATGATCAGTCACGTGATCAGTGCATGATCAGCCACGTGATCAGTGCATGATCAGTCACGTGATCAGTGCATGATATACGTGATCAGTGCATGATCAGTCACGTGATCAGTGCATGATAGCCACGTGATCAGTGCATGATCAGTCACGTGATCAGTGCATGATCAGTCACGTGATCAGTGCATGATCAGTCACGTGATCAGTGCATGATCAGCCACGTGATCAGTGCATGATAGCCACGTGATCAGTGCATGATCAGTCACGTGATCAGTGCATGATCAGTCACGTGATCAGTGCATGATCAGCCACGTGATCAGTGCATGATCAGCCACGTGATCAGTGCATGATCAGCCACGTGATCAGTGCATGATCAGTCACGTGATCAGTGCATGATCACCACGTGATCAGTGCATGATCAGTCACGTGATCAGTGCATGATCAATTACGTGATCAGTGCATGATCAGTCACGTGACCAGTACATGGTAGCTACGTGATCATTGCATGATCAGCCACGTGAGCAGTGCATGATAGCCACGTGATCAGTGCATGATCAGTCACGTGATCAGTGTATGATCATCCACGTGATCAGTGCATGATCAGTCACGTGATCAGTGCATGATATAGACGTGATCAGTGCATGATCAGTCACGTGATCAGTGCATGATCAGCCACGTGATCAGTGCATGATAGCCAGTGATGAGTGCATGATAGCCAGTGATCAGTGCATGATCAGTCACGTGATCAGTGTATGATCAGCCACGTGATCAGTGCATGATAGCCACTGATCAGTGCATGATCAGCCACGTGATCAGTGCATGATCAGTTACGTGAGCAGTGTATGATCAGCCACGTGATCAGTGCATGGTCAGACACGTGAACAGTGTATGATCAGCCACGTGATCAGTGCATGATAGCCACGTGATCAGTGCATGATCAGTCACGTGATCAGTGTATGATCAGCCACGTGAACAGTGCATGCTCAGTCACGTGATCAGGGCCTGCTGAGCTGCGTGATTACTGTCTGCTCATCTGCTTGACAATTGCCAGCTGAGCTGCACGATTCCTGCCTGTCATCTGCTTGACAATTGCCAGCTGTGCTGCGTAATTCCTGCCTGCTCAGCTGCTTGATTATTGCCAGCTGAGCAGCATGATTCCTCACACCTGAGTTCCATGATTATTGCCTGCTGACTGTTTGATTCGTGCCTACTCAGCTCTTTGTTTATTGCCTCCAGAGGCACATGATCAGTGTATGATAGCAAACATGATCAGCGCATGATCAGTCACATGATCAGCGCCATTAAGTCACGTGATCACTACATGATAGTCATGTGATCAGTCCATGCTCAGTCACGGTATCAGTGCATGATCAGCCACGTGATCAGTGCATGATCAGTCACATGATCAGTGTATGATCATCCACGTGATCAGTGCATGATCAGTCATGTGATCAGTGCATGATATAGACGTGATCAGTGCATGATCAGTCACGTGATCAGTGCATGATAGCCACGTGATCAGTGCATGATCAGTCACCTGATGGGTGTATGATCAGTCACGTGACCTGTACATGGTAGCTACATGATCATTGCATGATCAGCCACGTGAGTAGTGCATGATAGCCACGTGATCAGTGCATGATCAGTCACGTGATCAGTGCATGATCAGTCACGTGATCAGTGCATGATCAGCCACGTGATCAGTGCATGATCAGCCACGTGATCAGTGCATGATAGCCACGTGATCAGTGCATGATCAGTCACGTGATCAGTGCATGATCAGTCACGTGATCAGTGCATGATCAGCCACGTGATCAGTGCATGATAGCCATGATCAGTGCATGATCAGTCACGTGATCAGTGCATGATCAGTCACGTGATCAGTGCATGGTAGCTACGTGATCAGTGCATGATCAGCCACGTGATCAGTGCATGATAGCCACGTGATCAGTGCATGATCAGTCACGTGATCAGTGCATGATCAGCCACGTGAACAGTGCATGATCAGTCACGTGATCAGGCCTGCTGAGCTGCGTGATTACTGTCTGCTCATCTGCTTGACAATTGCCAGCTGAGCTGCACGATTCCTGCCTGTCATCTGCTTGACAATTGACAGCTGTGCTGCGTAATTCCTGCCTGCTCAGCTGCTTGATTATTGCCAGCTGAGCAGCATGATTCCTCACAGCTGAGTTCCATGATTATTGCCTGCTGACTGTATGATTCGTGCCTACTCAGCTCTTTGTTTATTGCCTCCAGAGGCACATGATCAGTGTATGATAGCAAACATGATCAGTGCATGATCAGTCACATGATCAGTGCATTAAGTCACGTGATCAGTGCATGATAGTCATGTGATCAGTCATGATCAGTCACGGTATCAGTGCATGATCAGCCACGTGATCAGTGCATGATCAGCCACGTGATCAGTGCATGATAGCTATGTGATCAGTGCATGATCAGTCACGTGATCAGTGCATGATCAGGCACGTGATCAGTGCATGATCAGTCACGTGATCAGTGCATGATCAGCCACGTGATCAGTGCATGATCAGTCACGTGATCAGTGCATGATCAGCCACGTGATCAGTGCATGATCAGCCACGTGATCAGTGCATGATCAGCCACGTGATCAGTGCATGATCAGCCACGTGATCAGTGCATGATCAGCCACGTGATCAGTGCATGATCAGCCACGTGATCAGTGCATGATCAGTCACGTGATCAGTGTATGATCAGCCACGTGATCAGTGCATGATAGCCACGTGATCAGTGCATGATCAGTCACGTGATCAGTGTATGATCAGCCACGTGAACAGTGCATGCTCAGTCACGTGATCAGGGCCTGCTGAGCTGCGTGATTACTGTCTGCTCATCTGCTTGACAATTGCCAGCTGAGCTGCACGATTCCTGCCTGTCATCTGCTTGACAATTATCAGCTGTGCTGCGTAATTCCTGCCTGCTCAGCTGCTTGATTATTGCCAGCTGAGCAGCATGATTCCTCACACCTGAGTTCCATGATTATTGCCTGCTGACTGTTTGATTCGTGCCTACTCAGCTCTTTGTTTATTGCCTCCAGAGGCACATGATCAGTGTATGATAGCAAACATGATCAGTGCATGATCAGTCACATGATCAGCGCCATTAAGTCACGTGATCACTACATGATAGTCATGTGATCAGTCCATGCTCAGTCACGGTATCAGTGCATGATCAGCCACGTGATCAGTGCATGATCAGCCACGTGATCAGTTCATGATAGCTACGTGATCAGTGCATGATTTGTCACGTGATCAGTGCATGACCAGGCAGGTGATCAGTGCATGATCAGCCACGTGATCAGTGCATGATAGCCACGTGATCAGTGCATGATCAGTCACCTGATGGGTGTATGATCAGTCACGTGACCAGTACATGGTAGCTACATGATCATTGCATGATCAGCCACGTGAGTAGTGCATGATAGCCACGTGATCAGTGCATGATCAGTCACGTGATCAGTGCATGATCAGTCACGTGATCAGTGCATGATAAGTCACGTGATCAGTGCATGATCAATTACGTGATCAGTGCATGATCAGTCACGTGATCAGTGCATGAGCACGTGATCAGTGCATGATCAGCCACGTGATCAGTGCATGATAGCCACGTGATCAGTGCATGATAGCCACGTGATCAGTGCATGATCAGTCACGTGATCAGTGCATGATCAGTCACGTGATCAGTGCATGATCAATTACGTGATCAGTGCATGATCAGTCACGTGATCAGTGCATGATAGCCACGTGATCAGTGCATGATCAGTCACATGAGTGTATGATCATCCACGTGATCAGTGCATGATCAGTCACGTGATCAGTGCATGATATAGACGTGATCAGTGCATGATCAGTCACGTGATCAGTGCATGATCAGCCACGTGATCAGTGCATGATAGCCAGTGAATGAGTGCATGATAGCCAGTGATCAGTGCATGATCAGTCACGTGATCAGTGCATGATCAGCCACGTGATCAGTGCATGATAGCCACGTGATCAGTGCATGATCAGCCACGTGATCAGTGCATGATCAGTCACGTGATCAGTGCATGATCAGCCACGTGATCAGTGCATGATCAGCCACGTGATCAGTGCATGATCAGCCACGTGATCAGTGCATGATAGCCACGTGATCAGTGCATGATCAGTCACGTGAACAGTGTATGATCAGCCACGTGATCAGTGCATGATAGCCACGTGATCAGTGCATGATCAGTCACGTGATCAGTGTATGATCAGCCACGTGAACAGTGCATGCTCAGTCACGTGATCTGGGCCTGCTGAGCTGCGTGATTACTGTCTGCTCATCTGCTTGACAATTGCCAGCTGAGCTGCACGATTCCTGCCTGTCATCTGCTTGACAATTGCCAGCTGTGCTGCGTAATTCCTGCCTGCTCAGCTGCTTGATTATTGCCAGCTGAGCAGCATGATTCCTCACACCTGAGTTCCATGATTATTGCCTGCTGACTGTTTGATTCGTGCCTACTCAGCTCTTTGTTTATTGCCTCCAGAGGCACATGATCAGTGTATGATAGCAAACATGATCAGCGCATGATCAGTCACATGATCAGCGCCATTAAGTCACGTGATCACTACATGATAGTCATGTGATCAGTCCATGCTCAGTCACGGTATCAGTGCATGATCAGCCACGTGATCAGTGCATGATCAGCCACGTGATCAGTTCATGATAGCCACGTGATCAGTGCATGATCAGTCACGTGATCAGTGCATGACCAGGCACGTGATCAGTGCATGATCAGCCACGTGATCAGTGCATGATAGCCACGTGATCAGTGCATGATCAGTCACCTGATGGGTGTATGATCAGTCACGTGACCAGTACATGGTAGCTACATGATCATTGCATGATCAGCCACGTGATCAGTGCATGATAGCCACGTGATCAGTGCATGATCAGTCACGTGATCAGTGCATGATCAGTCACGTGATCAGTGCATGATCAGTCACGTGATCAGTGCATGATCAGCCACGTGATCAGTGCATGATCAGCCACGTGATCAGTGCATGATCAGTCACGTGATCAGTGCATGATCAGTCACGTGATCAGTGCATGATAGCCACGTGATCAGTGCATGATCAGCCACGTGATCAGTGCATGATAGCCACGTGATCAGTGCATGATCAGTCACGTGATCAGTGCATGATCAGTCACGTGATCAGTGCATGATCAGTCACGTGATCAGTGCATGATCAATACGTGATCAGTGCATGATCAGTCACGTGACCAGTACATGGTAGCTACGTGATCAGTGCATGATCAGCCACGTGATCAGTGCATGATAGCCACGTGATCAGTGCATGATAGCCACGTGATCAGTGCATGATCAGTCATGTGATACGTGTGATCAGCCACGTGATCAGTGCATGATATCCACGTGATCAGTGCATGATAGCCACGTGATCAGTGCATGATAGCCACGTGATCAGTGCATGATCAGTCACGTGATACATGTGATCAGCCACGTGATCAGTGCATGATGAGCCACGTGATCAGTGCATGATCAATTACGTGATCAGTGCATGATCAGTCACGTGATCAGTACATGGTTGCTACGTGATCGTGCATGATCAGCCACGTGAGCAGTGCATGATAGCCACGTGATCAGTGCATGATCAGTCACGTGATCAGTGCATGATCAGTCACGTGATCAGTGCATGATCAGTCACATGATCAGTGCATGATCATCCGTGATCAGTGCATGGGCAGTCATGTGATCAGTGCATGATATAGACGTGATCAGTGCATGATCAGTCACGTGATCAGTGCATGATCAGCCACGTGATCAGTGCATGATAGCCAGTGATCAGTGCATGATAGCCAGTGATCAGTGCATGATCAGTCACGTGATCAGTGTATGATCAGCCACGTGAACAGTGCATGATCAGCCACGTGATCAGTGCATGATCAGCCACGTGATCAGTGCATGATCAGTTACGTGAGCAGTGTATGATCAGCCACGTGATCAGTGCATGGTCAGACACGTGAACAGTGTATGATCAGCCACGTGATCAGTGCATGATAGCCACGTGATCAGTGCATGATCAGTCACGTGATCAGTGTATGATCAGCCACGTGAACAGTGCATGCTCAGTCACGTGATCTGGGCCTGCTGAGCTGCGTGATTACTGTCTGCTCATCTGCTTGACAATTGCCAGCTGAGCTGCACGATTCCTGCCTGTCATCTGCTTGACAATTGCCAGCTGTGCTGCGTAATTCCTGCCTGCTCAGCTGCTTGATTATTGCCAGCTGAGCAGCATGATTCCTCACACCTGAGTTCCATGATTATTGCCTGCTGACTGTTTGATTCGTGCCTACTCAGCTCTTTGTTTATTGCCTCCAGAGGCACATGATCAGTGTATGATAGCAAACATGATCAGCGCATGATCAGTCACATGATCAGCGCCATTAAGTCACGTGATCACTACATGATAGTCATGTGATCAGTCCATGCTCAGTCACGGTATCAGTGCATGATCAGCCACGTGATCAGTGCATGATCAGCCACGTGATCAGTTCATGATAGCCATGTGATCAGTGCATGATCAGTCACGTGATCAGTGCATGACCAGGCAGGTGATCAGTGCATGATCAGCCACGTGATCAGTGCATGATAGCCACGTGATCAGTGCATGATCAGTCACCTGATGGGTGTATGATCAGTCACGTGACCAGTACATGGTAGCTACATGATCATTGCATGATCAGCCACGTGAGTAGTGCATGATAGCCACGTGATCAGTGCATGATCAGTCACGTGATCAGTGCATGATCAGTCATGTGATCAGTGCATGATCAGGCACGTGATCAGTGCATGATCAGCCACGTGATCAGTGCATGATAGCCACGTGATCAGTGCATGATCAGTCACGTGATCAGTGCATGATCAGCCACGTGATCAGTGCATGATCAGCCACGTGATCAGTGCATGATCAGCCACGTGATCAGTGCATGATCAATCACGTGATCAGTGCATGATCAGTCACGTGATCAGTGCATGGTAGCTACGTGATCAGTGCATGATCAGCCACGTGATCAGTGCATGATAGCCACGTGATCAGTGCATGATCAGTCACGTGATCAGTGCATGATCACCACGTGATCAGTGCATGATCAGTCACGTGATCAGTGCATGATCAATTACGTGATCAGTGCATGATCAGTCACGTGACCAGTGCATGGTAGCTACGTGATCAGTGCATGATCAGCCACGTGATCAGTGCATGATAGCCACGTGATCAGTGCATGATAGCCACGTGATCAGTGCATGATCAGTCATGTGATACGTGCATGATCAGCCACGTGATCAGTGCATGATAGCCACGTGATCAGTGCATGATAGCCACGTGATCAGTGCATGATCAGCCACGTGATCAGTGCATGATCAGTCACGTGATCATGTGTGATCAGCCACGTGATCAGTGCATGATCAGCCACGTGATCAGTGCATGATCAATTACGTGATCAGTGCATGATCAGTCACGTGACCAGTACATGGTTGCTACGTGATCAGTGCATGATCAGCCACGTGAGCAGTGCATGATAGCCACGTGATCAGTGCATGATCAGTCACGTGATCAGTGCATGATCAGTCACGTGATCAGTGCATGATCAGTTACGTGATCAGTGCATGATCAGTCACGTGATCAGTGCATGGTAGCACGTGATCAGTGCATGATCAGCCACGTGATCAGTGCATGATAGCCACGTGATCAGTGCATGATCAGTCACGTGATCAGTGTATGATCAGCCACGTGAACAGTGCATGCTCAGTCACGTGATCAGGGCCTGCTGAGCTGCGTGATTACTGTCTGCTCATCTGCTTGACAATTGCCAGCTGAGCTGCACGATTCCTGCCTGTCATCTGCTTGACAATTGCCAGCTGTGCTGCGTAATTCCTGCCTGCTCAGCTGCTTGATTATTGCCAGCTGAGCAGCATGATTCCTCACAGCTGAGTTCCATGATTATTGCCTGCTGACTGTATGATTCGTGCCTACTCAGCTCTTTGTTTATTGCCTCCAGAGGCACATGATCAGTGTATGATAGCAAACATGATCAGTGCATGATCAGTCACATGATCAGCGCCATTAAGTCACGTGATCACTACATGATAGTCATGTGATCAGTCCATGCTCAGTCACGGTATCAGTGCATGATCAGCCACGTGATCAGTGCATGATCAGCCACGTGATCAGTGCATGATAGCCACGTGATCAGTGCATGATCAGTCACGTGATCAGTGCATGACCAGGCACGTGATCAGTGCATGATCAGCCACGTGATCAGTGCATGATAGCCACGTGATCAGTGCATGATCAGTCACCTGATGGGTGTATGATCAGTCACGTGACCAGTACATGGTAGCTACATGATCATTGCATGATCAGCCACGTGATCAGTGCATGATAGCCACGTGATCAGTGCATGATCAGTCACGTGATCAGTGCATGATCAGTCACGTGATCAGTGCATGATCAGTCACGTGATCAGTGCATGATCAGCCACGTGATCAGTGCATGATCAGCCACGTGATCAGTGCATGATCAATCACGTGATCAGTGCATGATCAGTCACGTGATCAGTGCATGATAGCTACGTGATCAGTGCATGATCAGCCACGTGATCAGTGCATGATAGCCACGTGATCAGTGCATGATCAGTCACGTGATCAGTGCATGATCAGTCACGTGATCAGTGCATGATCAGTCACGTGATCAGTGCATGATCAATCACGTGATCAGTGCATGATCAGTCACGTGACCAGTACATGGTAGCTACGTGATCATTGCATGATCAGCCACGTGATCAGTGCATGATAGCCACGTGATCAGTGCATGATAGCCACGTGATCAGTGCATGATCAGTCATGTGATACGTGTGTGATCAGCCACGTGATCAGTGCATGATATCCACGTGATCAGTGCATGATAGCCACGTGATCAGTGCATGATAGCCACGTGATCAGTGCATGATCAGTCACGTGATACATGTGTGATCAGCCACGTGATCAGTGCATGATGAGCCACGTGATCAGTGCATGATCAATTACGTGATCAGTGCATGATCAGTCACGTGATCAGTACATGGTTGCTACGTGATCGTGCATGATCAGCCACGTGAGCAGTGCATGATAGCCACGTGATCAGTGCATGATCAGTCACGTGATCAGTGCATGATCAGTCACGTGATCAGTGCATGATCAGTCACATGATCAGTGCATGATCATCCGTGATCAGTGCATGGCAGTCATGTGATCAGTGCATGATAGACGTGATCAGTGCATGATCAGTCACGTGATCAGTGTATGATCAGCCACGTGATCAGTGCATGATAGCCACGTGATCAGTGCATGATAGCCAGTGATCAGTGCATGATCAGTCACGTGATCAGTGTATGATCAGCCACGTGAACAGTGCATGATCAGCCACGTGATCAGTGCATGATCAGCCACGTGATCAGTGCATGATCAGTTACGTGAGCAGTGTATGATCAGCCACGTGATCAGTGCATGGTCAGACACGTGAACAGTGTATGATCAGCCACGTGATCAGTGCATGATAGCCACGTGATCAGTGCATGATCAGTCACGTGATCAGTGTATGATCAGCCACGTGAACAGTGCATGCTCAGTCACGTGATCTGGGCCTGCTGAGCTGCGTGATTACTGTCTGCTCATCTGCTTGACAATTGCCAGCTGAGCTGCACGATTCCTGCCTGTCATCTGCTTGACAATTGCCAGCTGTGCTGCGTAATTCCTGCCTGCTCAGCTGCTTGATTATTGCCAGCTGAGCAGCATGATTCCTCACACCTGAGTTCCATGATTATTGCCTGCTGACTGTTTGATTCGTGCCTACTCAGCTCTTTGTTTATTGCCTCCAGAGGCACATGATCAGTGTATGATAGCAAACATGATCAGCGCATGATCAGTCACATGATCAGCGCCATTAAGTCACGTGATCACTACATGATAGTCATGTGATCAGTCCATGCTCAGTCACGGTATCAGTGCATGATCAGCCACGTGATCAGTGCATGATCAGCCAGGTGATCAGTTCATGATAGCTATGATCAGTGCATGATCAGTCACGTGATCAGTGCATGACCAGGCAGGTGATCAGTGCATGATCAGCCACGTGATCAGTGCATGATAGCCACGTGATCAGTGCATGATCAGTCACCTGATGGGTGTATGATCAGTCACGTGACCAGTACATGGTAGCTACATGATCATTGCATGATCAGCCACGTGAGTAGTGCATGATAGCCACGTGATCAGTGCATGATCAGTCACGTGATCAGTGCATGATCAGTCATGTGATCAGTGCATGATCAGGCACGTGATCAGTGCATGATCAGCCACGTGATCAGTGCATGATAGCCACGTGATCAGTGCATGATCAGTCACGTGATCAGTGCATGATCAGCCACGTGATCAGTGCATGATCAGCCACGTGATCAGTGCATGATCAGCCACGTGATCAGTGCATGATCAGTTACGTGATCAGTGCATGATCAGTCACGTGACCAGTGCATGGTAGCTACGTGATCAGTGCATGATCAGCCACGTGATCAGTGCATGATAGCCACGTGATCAGTGCATGATCAGTCACGTGATCAGTGCATGATCAGTCACGTGATCAGTGCATGATCAGTCACGTGATCAGTGCATGATCAATTACGTGATCAGTGCATGATCAGTCACGTGACCAGTACATGATAGCTACGTGATCAGTGCATGATCAGCCACGTGATCAGTGCATGATAGCCACGTGATCAGTGCATGATAGCCACGTGATCAGTGCATGATCAGTCACGTGATCAGTGTGTGATCAGCCACGTGATCAGTGCATGATAGCCACGTGATCAGTGCATGATAGCCACGTGATCAGTGCATGATCAGCCACGTGATCAGTGCATGATCAGTCACGTGATCATGTGTGATCAGCCACGTGATCAGTGCATGATCAGCCACGTGATCAGTGCATGATCAATTACGTGATCAGTGCATGATCAGTCACGTGACCAGTGCATGGTTGCTACGTGATCAGTGCATGATCAGCCACGTGATCAGTGCATGATAGCCACGTGATCAGTGCATGATCAGTCACGTGATCAGTGCATGATCAGTCACGTGATCAGTGCATGATCAGTTACGTGATCAGTGCATGATCAGTCACGTGATCAGTGCATGGTAGCTACGTGATCAGTGCATGATCAGCCACGTGATCAGTGCATGATAGCCACGTGATCAGTGCATGATCAGTCACGTGATCAGTGTATGATCAGCCACGTGAACAGTGCATGCTCAGTCACGTGATCAGGGCCTGCTGAGCTGCGTGATTACTGTCTGCTCATCTGCTTGACAATTGCCAGCTGAGCTGCACGATTCCTGCCTGTCATCTGCTTGACAATTGCCAGCTGTGCTGCGTAATTCCTGCCTGCTCAGCTGCTTGATTATTGCCAGCTGAGCAGCATGATTCCTCACAGCTGAGTTCCATGATTATTGCCTGCTGACTGTTTGATTCGTGCCTACTCAGCTCTTTGTTTATTGCCTCCAGAGGCACATGATCAGTGTATGATAGCAAACATGATCAGTGCATGATCAGTCACATGATCAGCGCCATTAAGTCACGTGATCACTACATGATAGTCATGTGATCAGTCCATGCTCAGTCACGGTATCAGTGCATGATCAGCCACGTGATCAGTGCATGATCAGCCACGTGATCAGTTCATGATAGCTATGTGATCAGTGCATGATTTGTCACGTGATCAGTGCATGATCAGGCACGTGATCAGTGCATGATCAGTCACGTGATCAGTGCATGATCAGTCACGTGATCAGTGCATGTAGCCACGTGATCAGTGCATGATCAGCCACGTGATCAGTGCATGATCAGCCACGTGATCAGTGCATGATCAGTCACGTGATCAGTGCATGATCAGCACGTGATCAGTGCATGATCAGCCACGTGATCAGTGCATGATCAGCCACGTGATCAGTGCATGATCAGTCACGTGATCAGTGCATGATCAGTCACGTGATCAGTGCATGATAGCCACGTGATCAGTGCATGATCAGCCACGTGATCAGTGCATGATAGCCACGTGATCAGTGCATGATCAGTCACGTGATCAGTGCATGATCAGCCACGTGATCAGTGCATGATCAGTCACGTGATCAGTGCATGATCAATTACGTGATCAGTGCATGATCAGTCACGTGACCAGTACATGGTAGCTACGTGATCATTGCATGATCAGCCACGTGATCAGTGCATGATAGCCACGTGATCAGTGCATGATCAGTCACGTGATCAGTGCATGATCATCCACGTGATCAGTGCATGATCAGTCACGTGATCAGTGCATGATATAGACGTGATCAGTGCATGATCAGTCACGTGATCAGTGCATGATCAGCCACGTGATCAGTGCATGATAGCCAGTGATCAGTGCATGATAGCCAGTGATCAGTGCATGATCAGTCACGTGATCAGTGCATGATCAGCCACGTGATCAGTGCATGATAGCCACTGATCAGTGCATGATCAGCCACGTGATCAGTGCATGATCAGTTACGTGATCAGTGTATGATCAGCCACGTGATCAGTGCATGATCAGACACGTGATCAGTGCATGATCAGCCACGTGATCAGTGCATGATAGCCACGTGATCAGTGCATGATCAGTCACGTGATCAGTGTATGATCAGCCACGTGATCAGTGCATGATCAGCCACGTGATCAGTGCATGATCAGTCACGTGATCAGTGTATGATCAGCCACGTGATCAGTGCATGATAGCCACGTGATCAGTGCATGATCAGTCACGTGATCAGTGCATGATCAGCCACGTGATCAGTGCATGATCAGTCACGTGATCAGTGCATGATATCACGTGATCAGTGCATGATCAGTCACGTGATCAGTGCATGATCAGCCACGTGATCAGTGCATGATAGCCACGTGATCAGTGCATGATCAGTCAGTGATCAGTGCATGATCAGTCACGTGATCAGTGCATGATCAGCCACGTGATCAGTGCATGATCAGCCACGTGATCAGTGCATGATCAGTCACGTGATCAGTGCATGATCAGTCACGTGATCAGTGCATGATCAGCCACGTGATCAGTGCATGATCAGTCACGTGATCAGTGCATGATATAGACGTGATCAGTGCATGATCAGTCACGTGATCAGTGCATGATCAGCCACGTGATCAGTGCATGATAGCCACGTGATCAGTGCATGATAGCCAGTGATCAGTGCATGATCAGTCACGTGATCAGTGCATGATCAGCCACGTGATCAGTGCATGATCAGCCACGTGATCAGTGCATGATCAGCCACGTGATCAGTGCATGATCAGTCACGTGATCAGTGCATGATCAGCCACGTGATCAGTGCATGATCAGCCACGTGATCAGTGCATGATCAATTACGTGATCAGTGCATGATCAGTCACGTGACCAGTACATGGTAGCTACGTGATCAGTGCATGATCAGCCACGTGATCAGTGCATGATAGCCACGTGATCAGTGCATGATCAGTCACATGATCAGTGTATGATCATCCACGTGATCAGTGCATGGGCAGTCACGTGATCAGTGCATGATATAGACGTGATCAGTGCATGATCAGTCACGTGATCAGTGCATGATCAGCCACGTGATCAGTGCATGATAGCCAGTGATGAGTGCATGATAGCCAGTGATCAGTGCATGATCAGTCACGTGATCAGTGTATGATCAGCCACGTGATCAGTGCATGATAGCCACGTGATCAGTGCATGATCAGCCACGTGATCAGTGCATGATCAGTCACGTGATCAGTGCATGATCAGCCACGTGATCAGTGCATGATCAGCCACGTGATCAGTGCATGATCAGCCACGTGATCAGTGCATGATAGCCACGTGATCAGTGCATGATCAGTCACGTGAGCAGTGTATGATCAGCCACGTGATCAGTGCATGATAGCCACGTGATCAGTGCATGATCAGTCACGTGATCAGTGTATGATCAGCCACGTGAACAGTGCATGCTCAGTCACGTGATCTGGGCCTGCTGAGCTGCGTGATTACTGTCTGCTCATCTGCTTGACAATTGCCAGCTGAGCTGCACGATTCCTGCCTGTCATCTGCTTGACAATTGCCAGCTGTGCTGCGTAATTCCTGCCTGCTCAGCTGCTTGATTATTGCCAGCTGAGCAGCATGATTCCTCACACCTGAGTTCCATGATTATTGCCTGCTGACTGTTTGATTCGTGCCTACTCAGCTCTTTGTTTATTGCCTCCAGAGGCACATGATCAGTGTATGATAGCAAACATGATCAGCGCATGATCAGTCACATGATCAGCGCCATTAAGTCACGTGATCACTACATGATAGTCATGTGATCAGTCCATGCTCAGTCACGGTATCAGTGCATGATCAGCCACGTGATCAGTGCATGATCAGCCACGTGATCAGTTCATGATAGCCACGTGATCAGTGCATGATCAGTCACGTGATCAGTGCATGACCAGGCAGGTGATCAGTGCATGATCAGCCACGTGATCAGTGCATGATAGCCACGTGATCAGTGCATGATCAGTCACCTGATGGGTGTATGATCAGTCACGTGACCAGTACATGGTAGCTACATGATCATTGCATGATCAGCCACGTGAGTAGTGCATGATAGCCACGTGATCAGTGCATGATCAGTCACGTGATCAGTGCATGATCAGTCACGTGATCAGTGCATGATCAGTCACGTGATCAGTGCATGATCAGCCACGTGATCAGTGCATGATCAGTCACGTGATCAGTGCATGATCAGCCACGTGATCAGTGCATGATCAGTCACGTGATCAGTGCATGATAGCCACGTGATCAGTGCATGATCAGTCACGTGATCAGTGCATGATAGCCACGTGATCAGTGCATGATCAGTCACGTGATCAGTGCATGATCAGTCACGTGATCAGTGCATGATCAGCCACGTGATCAGTGCATGATCAGCCACGTGATCAGTGCATGATAGCCACGTGATCAGTGCATGATCAGTCACGTGATCAGTGCATGATCAGTCACGTGATCAGTGCATGATCAGCCACGTGATCAGTGCATGATCAGCCACGTGATCAGTGCATGATCAGTTACGTGATCAGTGCATGATCAGTCACGTGATCAGTGCATGGTAGCCACGTGATCAGTGCATGATCAGCCACGTGATCAGTGCATGATAGCCACGTGATCAGTGCATGATCAGTCACGTGATCAGTGCATGATCAGCCACGTGATCAGTGCATGATCAGTCACGTGATCAGTGCATGATCAGTCACGTGATCAGTGCATGGTAGCTACGTGATCATGCATGATCAGCCACGTGATCAGTGCATGATAGCCACGTGATCAGTGCATGATAGCCACGTGATCAGTGCATGATCAGTCACGTGATACGTGTGTGATCAGCCACGTGATCAGTGCATGATATCCACGTGATCAGTGCATGATAGCCACGTGATCAGTGCATGAGAGCCACGTGATCAGTGCATGATCAGTCACGTGATACATGTGTGATCAGCCACGTGATCAGTGCATGATGAGCCACGTGATCAGTGCATGATCAATTACGTGATCAGTGCATGATCAGTCACGTGACCAGTACATGGTTGCTACGTGATCATTGCATGATCAGCCACGTGAGCAGTGCATGATAGCCACGTGATCAGTGCATGATCAGTCACGTGATCAGTGCATGATCAGTCACGTGATCAGTGCATGATCATTTACGTGATCAGTGCATGATCAGTCACGTGACCAGTATATGGTAGCTACGTGATCATTCCATGACAGCCACGTGAGCAGTGCATGATAGCCACGTGATGTGTGCATGATCAGTTACGTGATCAGTGTATGATCAGCCACGTGATCAGTGCATGAGTGCCACGTGATCAGTGCATGATATGTCACGTGACAGTGTGTGATCAGCCACGTGATCAGTGCATGATCAGCCACGTGATCAGTGCATGATAGCCACGTGATCAGTGCATGATCAGTTACGTGAGCAGTGTATGATCAGCCACGTGATCAGTGCATGGTCAGACACGTGATCAGTGCATGATCAGCCACGTGATCAGTGCATGATATCCACGTGATCAGTGCATGATCATCACGTGATCAGTGTATGATCAGCCACGTGAACAGTGCATGCTCAGTCACGTGATCAGGGCCTGCTGAGCTGCGTGATTACTGTCTGCTCATCTGCTTGACAATTGCCAGCTGAGCTGCACGATTCCTGCCTGTCATCTGCTTGACAATTGACAGCTGTGCTGTGTAATTCCTGCCTGCTCAGCTGCTTGATTATTGCCAGCTGAGCAGCATGATTCCTCACAGCTGAGTTCCATGATTATTGCCTGCTGACTGTATGATTCGTGCCTACTCAGCTCTTTGTTTATTGCCTCCAGAGGCACATGATCAGTGTATGATAGCAAACATGATCAGTGCATGATCAGTCACATGATCAGTGCCATTAAGTCACGTGATCAGTGCATGATAGTCATGTGATCAGTCCATGCTCAGTCACGGTGATCAGTGCATGATCAGCCACGTGATCAGTGCATGATCAGCCACGTGATCAGTGCATGATAGCCACGTGATCAGTGCATGATCAGTCACGTGATCAGTGCATGATCAGCCACGTGATCAGTGCATGATCAGCCACGTGATCAGTGCATGATCAGTTACGTGATCAGTGCATGATCAGCCACGTGATCAGTGCATGGTCAGACACGTGAACAGTGTATGATCAGCCACGTGATCAGTGCATGATAGCCACGTGATCAGTGCATGATCAGTCACGTGATCAGTGTATGATCAGCCACGTGAACAGTGCATGCTCAGTCACGTGATCAGGGCCTGCTGAGCTGCGTGATTACTGTCTGCTCATCTGCTTGACAATTGCCAGCTGAGCTGCACGATTCCTGCCTGTCATCTGCTTGACAATTATCAGCTGTGCTGCGTAATTCCTGCCTGCTCAGCTGCTTGATTATTGCCAGCTGAGCAGCATGATTCCTCACAGCTGAGTTCCATGATTATTGCCTGCTGACTGTTTGATTCGTGCCTACTCAGCTCTTTGTTTATTGCCTCCAGAGGCACATGATCAGTGTATGATAGCAAACATGATCAGTGCATGATCAGTCACATGATCAGCGCCATTAAGTCACGTGATCACTACATGATAGTCATGTGATCAGTCCATGCTCAGTCACGGTATCAGTGCATGATCAGCCACGTGATCAGTGCATGATCAGCCACGTGATCAGTGCATGATAGCCACGTGATCAGTGCATGATCAGTCACGTGATCAGTGCATGATCAGGCACGTGATCAGTGCATGATCAGCCACGTGATCAGTGCATGATAGCCACGTGATCAGTGCATGATCAGTCACGTGATGGGTGTATGATCAGTCACGTGACCAGTACATGGTAGCTACATGATCATTGCATGATCAGCCACGTGAGTAGTGCATGATAGCCACGTGATCAGTGCATGATCAGTCACGTGATCAGTGCATGATCAGTCACGTGAACAGTGCATGATAAGTCACGTGATCAGTGCATGATCAATTACGTGATCAGTGCATGATCAGTCACGTGATCAGTACATGGTAGCTACGTGATCAGTGCATGATCAGCCACGTGATCAGTGCATGATAGCCACGTGATCAGTGCATGATCAGTCACATGATCAGTGTATGATCATCCACGTGATCAGTGCATGATCAGTCACGTGATCAGTGCATGATATAGACGTGATCAGTGCATGATCAGTCACGTGATCAGTGCATGATCAGCCACGTGATCAGTGCATGATAGCCAGTGATGAGTGCATGATAGCCAGTGATCAGTGCATGATCAGTCACGTGATCAGTGCATGATCAGCCACGTGATCAGTGCATGATAGCCACGTGATCAGTGCATGATCAGCCACGTGATCAGTGCATGATCAGTCACGTGATCAGTGCATGATCAGCCACGTGATCAGTGCATGATCAGCCACGTGATCAGTGCATGATCAGCCACGTGATCAGTGCATGATAGCCACGTGATCAGTGCATGATCAGTCACGTGATCAGTGTATGATCAGCCACGTGATCAGTGCATGATAGCCACGTGATCAGTGCATGATCAGTCACGTGATCAGTGTATGATCAGCCACGTGAACAGTGCATGCTCAGTCACGTGATCTGGGCCTGCTGAGCTGCGTGATTACTGTCTGCTCATCTGCTTGACAATTGCCAGCTGAGCTGCACGATTCCTGCCTGTCATCTGCTTGACAATTGCAGCTGTGCTGCGTAATTCCTGCCTGCTCAGCTGCTTGATTATTGCCAGCTGAGCAGCATGATTCCTCACACCTGAGTTCCATGATTATTGCCTGCTGACTGTTTGATTCGTGCCTACTCAGCTCTTTGTTTATTGCCTCCAGAGGCACATGATCAGTGTATGATAGCAAACATGATCAGCGCATGATCAGTCACATGATCAGCGCCATTAAGTCACGTGATCACTACATGATAGTCATGTGATCAGTCCATGCTCAGTCACGGTATCAGTGCATGATCAGCCACGTGATCAGTGCATGATCAGCCACGTGATCAGTGCATGATAGCCACGTGATCAGTGCATGATCAGTCACGTGATCAGTGCATGACCAGGCACGTGATCAGTGCATGATCAGCCACGTGATCAGTGCATGATAGCCACGTGATCAGTGCATGATCAGTCACCTGATGGGTGTATGATCAGTCACGTGACCAGTACATGGTAGCTACATGATCATTGCATGATCAGCCACGTGAGTAGTGCATGATAGCCACGTGATCAGTGCATGATCAGTCACGTGATCAGTGCATGATCAGTCACGTGATCAGTGCATGATCAGTCACGTGATCAGTGCATGATCAGCCACGTGATCAGTGCATGATCAGTCACGTGATCAGTGCATGATCAGCCACGTGATCAGTGCATGATCAGTCATGTGATCAGTGCATGATATAGACGTGATCAGTGCATGATCAGTCACGTGATCAGTGCATGATAGCCACGTGATCAGTGCATGATCAGTCACGTGATCAGTGCATGATCAGTCACGTGATCAGTGCATGATCAGTCACGTGATCAGTGCATGATCAGTCACGTGATCAGTGCATGATCAGCCACGTGATCAGTGCATGATCAGCCACGTGATCAGTGCATGATCAGTCACGTGATCAGTGCATGATCAGTCACGTGATCAGTGCATGGTAGCTACGTGATCAGTGCATGATCAGCCACGTGATCAGTGCATGATAGCCACGTGATCAGTGCATGATCAGTCACGTGATCAGTGCATGATCAGTCACGTGATCAGTGCATGATCAGTCACGTGATCAGTGCATGATCAGTCACGTGATCAGTGCATGATAGCTACGTGATCATTGCATGATCAGCCACGTGATCAGTGCATGATAGCCACGTGATCAGTGCATGATAGCCACGTGATCAGTGCATGATCAGTCATGTGATACGTGTGTGATCAGCCACGTGATCAGTGCATGATATCCACGTGATCAGTGCATGATAGCCACGTGATCAGTGCATGAGAGCCACGTGATCAGTGCATGATCAGTCACGTGATACATGTGTGATCAGCCACGTGATCAGTGCATGATGAGCCACGTGATCAGTGCATGATCAATTACGTGATCAGTGCATGATCAGTCACGTGACCAGTACATGGTTGCTACGTGATCATTGCATGATCAGCCACGTGAGCAGAGCATGATAGCCACGTGATCAGTGCATGATCAGTCACGTGATCAGTACATGATCAGTCACGTGAACAGTGCATGATCATTTACGTGATCTGTGCATGATCAGTCACGTGACCAGTATATGGTAGCTACGTGATCATTCCATGACGAGCCACGTGAGCAGTGCATGATAGCCACGTGATGTGTGCATGATGAGTTACGTGAGCAGAGTATGATCAGCCACGTGATCAGTGCATGAGTGCCACGTGATCAGTGCATGATATGTCACGTGACAGGTGTGTGATCAGCCACGTGAACAGTGCATGTTCAGCCACGTGATCAGTGCATGATAGCCACGTGATCAGTGCATGATCAGTTACGTGAGCAGTGTATGATCAGCCACGTGATCAGTGCATGGTCAGACACGTGAACAGTGTATGATCAGCCACGTGATCAGTGCATGATATCCAAGTGATCAGTGCATGATCATCACGTGATCAGTGTATGATCAGCCACGTGAACAGTGCATGCTCAGTCACGTGATCAGGGCCTGCTGAGCTGCGTGATTACTGTCTGCTCATCTGCTTGACAATTGCCAGCTGAGCTGCACGATTCCTGCCTGTCATCTGCTTGACAATTGACAGCTGTGCTGCGTAATTCCTGCCTGCTCAGCTGCTTGATTATTGCCAGCTGAGCAGCATGATTCCTCACAGCTGAGTTCCATGATTATTGCCTGCTGACTGTATGATTCGTGCCTACTCAGCTCTTTGTTTATTGCCTCCAGAGGCACATGATCAGTGTATGATAGCAAACATGATCAGTGCATGATCAGTCACATGATCAGCGCCATTAAGTCACGTGATCACTACATGATAGTCATGTGATCAGTCCATGCTCAGTCACGGTATCAGTGCATGATCAGCCACGTGATCAGTGCATGATCAGCCAGGTGATCAGTTCATGATAGCTATGTGATCAGTGCATGATTTGTCACGTGATCAGTGCATGACCAGGCAGGTGATCAGTGCATGATCAGTCACGTGATCAGTGCATGATCAGTCACGTGATCAGTGCATGATCAGTCACGTGATCAGTGCATGATCAGCCACGTGATCAGTGCATGATCAGCCACATGATCAGTGCATGATCAATTACGTGATCAGTGCATGATCAGTCACGTGACCAGTATATGGTAGCTACGTGATCATTGCATGATCAGCCACGTGAGCAGTGCATGATAGCCACGTGATCAGTGCATGATCAGTCACGTGATCAGTGCATGATCACTCACGTGATCAGTGCATGATAAGTCACGTGATCAGTGCATGATCAATTACGTGATCAGTGCATGATCAGTCACGTGACCAGTACATGGTAGCTACGTGATCATTGCATGATCAGCCACGTGATCAGTGCATGATAGCCACGTGATCAGTGCATGATCAGTCGCATGATCAGTGTATGATCATCCGTGATCAGTGCATGGGCAGTCATGTGATCAGTGCATGATATAGACGTGATCAGTGCATGATCAGTCTCGTGATCAGTGCATGATCAGCCACGTGATCAGTGCATGATAGCCAGTTAATGAGTGCATGATAGCCAGATGATCAGTGCATGATCAGTCACGTGATCAGTGTATGATCAGCCACGTAATCAGTGCATGATAGCCACTGATCAGTGCATGATCAGCCACGTGATCAGTGCATGATCAGTTACGTGAGCAGTGTATGATCAGCCACGTGATCAGTGCATGGTCAGACACGTGAACAGTGTATGATCAGCCACGTGATCAGTGCATGATAGCCACGTGATCAGTGCATGATCAGTCACGTGATCAGTGTATGATCAGCCACGTGAACAGTGCATGCTCAGTCACGTGATCTGGGCCTGCTGAGCTGCGTGATTACTGTCTGCTCATCTGCTTGACAATTGCCAGCTGAGCTGCACGATTCCTGCCTGTCATCTGCTTGACAATTATCAGCTGTGCTGCGTAATTCCTGCCTGCTCAGCTGCTTGATTATTGCCAGCTGAGCAGCATGATTCCTCACACCTGAGTTCCATGATTATTGCCTGCTGACTGTTTGATTCGTGCCTACTCAGCTCTTTGTTTATTGCCTCCAGAGGCACATGATCAGTGTATGATAGCAAACATGATCAGCGCATGATCAGTCACATGATCAGCGCCATTAAGTCACGTGATCACTACATGATAGTCATGTGATCAGTCCATGCTCAGTCACGGTATCAGTGCATGATCAGCCACGTGATCAGTGCATGATCAGCCAGGTGATCAGTTCATGATAGCTATGTGATCAGTGCATGATTTGTCACGTGATCTGTGCATGACCAGGCAGGTGATCAGTGCATGATCAGCCACGTGATCAGTGCATGATAGCCACGTGATCAGTGCATGATCAGTCACCTGATGGGTGTATGATCAGTCACGTGACCAGTACATGGTAGCTACATGATCATTGCATGATCAGCCACGTGAGTAGTGCATGATAGCCACGTGATCAGTGCATGATCAGTCACGTGATCAGTGCATGATCAGTCACGTGAACAGTGCATGATCAGTCACGTGATCAGTGCATGATCAGCCACGTGATCAGTGCATGATCAGTCACGTGATCAGTGCATGATAGCTACGTGATCAGTGCATGATCAGCCACGTGATCAGTGCATGATAGCCACGTGATCAGTGCATGATCAGTCACATGATCAGTGTATGATCATCCACGTGATCAGTGCATGATCAGTCATGTGATCAGTGCATGATATAGACGTGATCAGTGCATGATCAGTCACGTGATCAGTGCATGATCAGCCACGTGATCAGTGCATGATAGCCAGTGATCAGTGCATGATAGCCAGTGATCAGTGCATGATCAGTCACGTGATCAGTGCATGATCAGCCACGTGATCAGTGCATGATAGCCACGTGATCAGTGCATGATCAGCCACGTGATCAGTGCATGATCAGTTACGTGATCAGTGCATGATCAGTCACGTGATCAGTGCATGGTAGCTACGTGATCAGTGCATGATCAGCCACGTGATCAGTGCATGATAGCCACGTGATCAGTGCATGATCAGTCACGTGATCAGTGCATGATCAGCCACGTGATCAGTGCATGATCAGTCACGTGATCAGTGCATGATCAATTACGTGATCAGTGCATGATCAGTCACGTGACCAGTACATGGTAGCTACGTGATCATTGCATGATCAGCCACGTGATCAGTGCATGATAGCCACGTGATCAGTGCATGATAGCCACGTGATCAGTGCATGATCAGTCATGTGATACGTGTGTGATCAGCCACGTGATCAGTGCATGATATCCACGTGATCAGTGCATGATAGCCACGTGATCAGTGCATGAGAGCCACGTGATCAGTGCATGATCAGTCACGTGATACATGTGTGATCAGCCACGTGATCAGTGCATGATGAGCCACGTGATCAGTGCATGATCAATTACGTGATCAGTGCATGATCAGTCACGTGACCAGTACATGGTTGCTACGTGATCATTGCATGATCAGCCACGTGAGCAGAGCATGATAGCCACGTGATCAGTGCATGATCAGTCACGTGATCAGTACATGATCAGTCACGTGAACAGTGCATGATCATTTACGTGATCTGTGCATGATCAGTCACGTGACCAGTATATGGTAGCTACGTGATCATTCCATGACGAGCCACGTGAGCAGTGCATGATAGCCACGTGATGTGTGCATGATGAGTTACGTGAGCAGAGTATGATCAGCCACGTGATCAGTGCATGAGTGCCACGTGATCAGTGCATGATATGTCACGTGACAGGTGTGTGATCAGCCACGTGAACAGTGCATGTTCAGCCACGTGATCAGTGCATGATAGCCACGTGATCAGTGCATGATCAGTTACGTGAGCAGTGTATGATCAGCCACGTGATCAGTGCATGGTCAGACACGTGAACAGTGTATGATCAGCCACGTGATCAGTGCATGATATCCAAGTGATCAGTGCATGATCATCACGTGATCAGTGTATGATCAGCCACGTGAACAGTGCATGCTCAGTCACGTGATCAGGGCCTGCTGAGCTGCGTGATTACTGTCTGCTCATCTGCTTGACAATTGCCAGCTGAGCTGCACGATTCCTGCCTGTCATCTGCTTGACAATTGCCAGCTGTGCTGCGTAATTCCTGCCTGCTCAGCTGCTTGATTATTGCCAGCTGAGCAGCATGATTCCTCACAGCTGAGTTCCATGATTATTGCCTGCTGACTGTATGATTCGTGCCTACTCAGCTCTTTGTTTATTGCCTCCAGAGGCACATGATCAGTGTATGATAGCAAACATGATCAGTGCATGATCAGTCACATGATCAGCGCCATTAAGTCACGTGATCACTACATGATAGTCATGTGATCAGTCCATGCTCAGTCACGGTATCAGTGCATGATCAGCCACGTGATCAGTGCATGATCAGCCAGGTGATCAGTTCATGATAGCTATGTGATCAGTGCATGATTTGTCACGTGATCAGTGCATGACCAGGCAGGTGATCAGTGCATGATCAGTCACGTGATCAGTGCATGATCAGTCACGTGATCAGTGCATGATCAGTCACGTGATCAGTGCATGATCAGCCACGTGATCAGTGCATGATCAGCCACGTGATCAGTGCATGATCAATTACGTGATCAGTGCATGATCAGTCACGTGACCAGTACATGGTAGCTACGTGATCATTGCATGATCAGCCACGTGAGCAGTGCATGATAGCCACGTGATCAGTGCATGATCAGTCACGTGATCAGTGCATGATCACTCACGTGATCAGTGCATGATAAGTCACGTGATCAGTGCATGATCAATTACGTGATCAGTGCATGATCACTCACGTGACCAGTACATGGTAGCTACGTGATCATTGCATGATCAGCCGTGAGCAGTGCATGATAGCCACGTGATCAGTGCATGATCAGTCACATGATCAGTGTATGATCATCCACGTGATCAGTGCATGATCAGTCATGTGATCAGTGCATGATATAGACGTGATCAGTGCATGATCAGTCTCGTGATCAGTGCATGATCAACCACGTGATCAGTGCATGATAGCCAGTTAATGAGTGCATGATAGCCAGATGATCAGTGCATGATCAGTCACGTGATCAGTGTATGATCAGCCACGTGATCAGTGCATGATAGCCACTGATCAGTGCATGATCAGCCACGTGATCAGTGCATGATCAGTTACGTGAGCAGTGTATGATCAGCCACGTGATCAGTGCATGGTCAGACACGTGAACAGTGTATGATCAGCCACGTGATCAGTGCATGATAGCCACGTGATCAGTGCATGATCAGTCACGTGATCAGTGTATGATCAGCCACGTGAACAGTGCATGCTCAGTCACGTGATCTGGGCCTGCTGAGCTGCGTGATTACTGTCTGCTCATCTGCTTGACAATTGCCAGCTGAGCTGCACGATTCCTGCCTGTCATCTGCTTGACAATTATCAGCTGTGCTGCGTAATTCCTGCCTGCTCAGCTGCTTGATTATTGCCAGCTGAGCAGCATGATTCCTCACACCTGAGTTCCATGATTATTGCCTGCTGACTGTTTGATTCGTGCCTACTCAGCTCTTTGTTTATTGCCTCCAGAGGCACATGATCAGTGTATGATAGCAAACATGATCAGCGCATGATCAGTCACATGATCAGCGCCATTAAGTCACGTGATCACTACATGATAGTCATGTGATCAGTCCATGCTCAGTCACGGTATCAGTGCATGATCAGCCACGTGATCAGTGCATGATCAGCCACGTGATCAGTTCATGATAGCCACGTGATCAGTGCATGATCAGTCACGTGATCAGTGCATGACCAGGCACGTGATCAGTGCATGATCAGCCACGTGATCAGTGCATGATAGCCACGTGATCAGTGCATGATCAGTCACCTGATGGGTGTATGATCAGTCACGTGACCAGTACATGGTAGCTACATGATCATTGCATGATCAGCCACGTGAGTAGTGCATGATAGCCACGTGATCAGTGCATGATCAGTCACGTGATCAGTGCATGATCAGTCACGTGATCAGTGCATGATAAGTCACGTGATCAGTGCATGATCAGCCACGTGATCAGTGCATGATCAGTCACGTGATCAGTGCATGATAGCTACGTGATCAGTGCATGATCAGCCACGTGATCAGTGCATGATAGCCACGTGATCAGTGCATGATCAGTCACATGATCAGTGTATGATCATCCACGTGATCAGTGCATGATCAGTCATGTGATCAGTGCATGATATAGACGTGATCAGTGCATGATCAGTCACGTGATCAGTGCATGATCAGCCACGTGATCAGTGCATGATAGCCAGTGATCAGTGCATGATAGCCAGTGATCAGTGCATGATCAGTCACGTGATCAGTGCATGATCAGCCACGTGATCAGTGCATGATAGCCACGTGATCAGTGCATGATCAGCCACGTGATCAGTGCATGATCAGTTACGTGATCAGTGCATGATCAGTCACGTGACCAGTATATGGTAGCTACGTGATCAGTGCATGATCAGCCACGTGATCAGTGCATGATAGCCACGTGATCAGTGCATGATCAGTCACGTGATCAGTGCATGATCAGCCACGTGATCAGTGCATGATCAGTCACGTGATCAGTGCATGATCAATTACGTGATCAGTGCATGATCAGTCACGTGACCAGTGCATGATAGTGATCAGATCACGTGATCAGTGCATGATAGCCACGTGATCAGTGCATGATAGCCACGTGATCAGTGCATGATCAGTCATGTGATACATCAGTGATCAGTGCATGATATCCACGTGATCAGTGCATGATAGCCACGTGATCAGTGCATGAGCCACGTGATCAGTGCATGATCAGTCACGTGATACATGTGTGATCAGCCACGTGATCAGTGCATGATGAGCCACGTGATCAGTGCAGATCAATTACGTGATCAGTGCATGATCAGTCACGTGACCAGTACATGGTTGCTACGTGATCATTGCATGATCAGCCACGTGAGCAGTGCATGATAGCCACGTGATCAGTGCATGATCAGTCACGTGATCAGTACATGATCAGTCACGTGAACAGTGCATGATCATTTACGTGATCTGTGCATGATCAGTCACGTGACCAGTATATGGTAGCTATGTGATCATTCCATGACGAGCCACGTGAGCAGTGCATGATAGCCACGTGATGTGTGCATGATGAGTTACGTGAGCAGAGTATGATCAGCCACGTGATCAGTGCATGAGTGCCACGTGATCAGTGCATGATATGTCACGTGACAGGTGTGTGATCAGCCACGTGAACAGTGCATGTTCAGCCACGTGATCAGTGCATGATAGCCACGTGATCAGTGCATGATCAGTTACGTGAGCAGTGTATGATCAGCCACGTGATCAGTGCATGGTCAGACACGTGAACAGTGTATGATCAGCCACGTGATCAGTGCATGATATCCAAGTGATCAGTGCATGATCATCACGTGATCAGTGTATGATCAGCCACGTGAACAGTGCATGCTCAGTCACGTGATCAGGGCCTGCTGAGCTGCGTGATTACTGTCTGCTCATCTGCTTGACAATTGCCAGCTGAGCTGCACGATTCCTGCCTGTCATCTGCTTGACAATTGACAGCTGTGCTGCGTAATTCCTGCCTGCTCAGCTGCTTGATTATTGCCAGCTGAGCAGCATGATTCCTCACAGCTGAGTTCCATGATTATTGCCTGCTGACTGTTTGATTCGTGCCTACTCAGCTCTTTGTTTATTGCCTCCAGAGGCACATGATCAGTGTATGATAGCAAACATGATCAGTGCATGATCAGTCACATGATCAGAGCCATTAAGTCACGTGATCACTACATGATAGTCATGTGATCAGTCCATGCTCAGTCACGGTATCAGTGCATGATCAGCCACGTGATCAGTGCATGATCAGCCAGGTGATCAGTTCATGATAGCTATGTGATCAGTTCATGATTTGTCACGTGATCAGTGCATGATCAGGCAGGTGATCAGTGCATGATCAGTCACGTGATCAGTGCATGATCAGTCACGTGATCAGTGCATGATCAGTCACGTGATCAGTGCATGATCAGCCACGTGATCAGTGCATGATCAGCCACATGATCAGTGCATGATCAATTACGTGATCAGTGCATGATCAGTCACGTGACCAGTATATGGTAGCTACGTGATCATTGCATGATCAGCCACGTGAGCAGTGCATGATAGCCACGTGATCAGTGCATGATCAGTCACGTGATCAGTGCATGATCACTCACGTGAACAGTGCATGATAAGTCACGTGATCAGTGCATGATCAATTACGTGATCAGTGCATGATCACTCACGTGACCAGTACATGGTAGCTACGTGATCATTGCATGATCAGCCACGTGCAGTGCATGATAGCCACGTGATCAGTGCATGATCAGTCGCATGATCAGTGTATGATCATCCGGGTGATCAGTGCATGGGCAGTCATGTGATCAGTGCATGATATAGACGTGATCAGTGCATGATCAGTCACGTGATCAGTGTATGATCAACCACGTGATCAGTGCATGATAGCCAGTTAATGAGTGCATGATAGCCAGTGATCAGTGCATGATCAGTCACGTGATCAGTGCATGATCAGCCAAGTGATCAGTGCATGATAGCCACTGATCAGTGCATGATCAGCCACGTGATCAGTGCATGATCAGTTACGTGAGCAGTGCATGATCAGCCACGTGATCAGTGCATGATCAGCCACGTGATCAGTGCATGATCAGCCACGTGATCAGTGCATGATAGCCACGTGATCAGTGCATGATCAGTTACGTGATCAGTGTATGATCAGCCACGTGATCAGTGCATGATAGCCACGTGATCAGTGCATGATCAGTCACGTGATCAGTGTATGATCAGCCACGTGAACAGTGCATGCTCAGTCACGTGATCTGGGCCTGCTGAGCTGCGTGATTACTGTCTGCTCATCTGCTTGACAATTGCCAGCTGAGCTGCACGATTCCTGCCTGTCATCTGCTTGACAATTGCAGCTGTGCTGCGTAATTCCTGCCTGCTCAGCTGCTTGATTATTGCCAGCTGAGCAGCATGATTCCTCACACCTGAGTTCCATGATTATTGCCTGCTGACTGTTTGATTCGTGCCTACTCAGCTCTTTGTTTATTGCCTCCAGAGGCACATGATCAGTGTATGATAGCAAACATGATCAGCGCATGATCAGTCACATGATCAGCGCCATTAAGTCACGTGATCACTACATGATAGTCATGTGATCAGTCCATGCTCAGTCACGGTATCAGTGCATGATCAGCCACGTGATCAGTGCATGATCAGCCAGGTGATCAGTTCATGATAGCCACGTGATCAGTGCATGATTTGTCACGTGATCAGTGCATGACCAGGCACGTGATCAGTGCATGATCAGCCACGTGATCAGTGCATGATAGCCACGTGATCAGTGCATGATCAGTCACCTGATGGGTGTATGATCAGTCACGTGACCAGTACATGGTAGCTACATGATCATTGCATGATCAGCCACGTGAGTAGTGCATGATAGCCACGTGATCAGTGCATGATCAGTCACGTGATCAGTGCATGATCAGTCACGTGATCAGTGCATGATCAGTCACGTGATCAGTGCATGATCAGCCACGTGATCAGTGCATGATCAGTCACGTGATCAGTGCATGATCATCCACGTGATCAGTGCATGATCAGTCATGTGATCAGTGCATGATATAGACGTGATCAGTGCATGATCAGTCACGTGATCAGTGCATGATAGCCACGTGATCAGTGCATGATCAGTCACGTGATCAGTGCATGATCAGTCATGTGATCAGTGCATGATCAGGCACGTGATCAGTATGATCAGCCACGTGATCAGTGCATGATAGCCACGTGATCAGTGCATGATCAGTCACGTGATCAGTGCATGATCAGTCACGTGATCAGTGCATGATCAGCCACGTGATCAGTGCATGATCAGCCACGTGATCAGTGCATGATCAATTACGTGATCAGTGCATGATCAGTCACGTGATCAGTATATGGTAGCTACGTGATCATTGCATGATCAGCCACGTGATCAGTGCATGATAGCCACGTGATCAGTGCATGATCAGTCACGTGATCAGTGCATGATCACCACGTGATCAGTGCATGATAAGTCACGTGATCAGTGCATGATCAATTACGTGATCAGTGCATGATCAGTCACGTGATCAGTACATGTAGCTACGTGATCATTGCATGATCAGCCACGTGATCAGTGCATGATAGCCACGTGATCAGTGCATGATAGCCACGTGATCAGTGCATGATCAGTCATGTGATACGTGTGTGATCAGCCACGTGATCAGTGCATGATATCCACGTGATCAGTGCATGATAGCCACGTGATCAGTGCATGAGAGCCACGTGATCAGTGCATGATCAGTCACGTGATACATGTGTGATCAGCCACGTGATCAGTGCATGATGAGCCACGTGATCAGTGCAGGATCAATTACGTGATCAGTGCATGATCAGTCACGTGACCAGTACATGGTTGCTACGTGATCGTTGCATGATCAGCCACGTGAGCAGAGCATGATAGCCACGTGATCAGTGCATGATCAGTCACGTGATCAGTACATGATCAGTCACGTGAACAGTGCATGATCATTTACGTGATCTGTGCATGATCAGTCACGTGACCAGTATATGGTAGCTATGTGATCATTCCATGACGAGCCACGTGAGCAGTGCATGATAGCCACGTGATGTGTGCATGATGAGTTACGTGAGCAGAGTATGATCAGCCACGTGATCAGTGCATGAGTGCCACGTGATCAGTGCATGATATGTCACGTGACAGGTGTGTGATCAGCCACGTGAACAGTGCATGTTCAGCCACGTGATCAGTGCATGATAGCCACGTGATCAGTGCATGATCAGTTACGTGAGCAGTGTATGATCAGCCACGTGATCAGTGCATGGTCAGACACGTGAACAGTGTATGATCAGCCACGTGATCAGTGCATGATATCCAAGTGATCAGTGCATGATCATCACGTGATCAGTGTATGATCAGCCACGTGAACAGTGCATGCTCAGTCACGTGATCAGGGCCTGCTGAGCTGCGTGATTACTGTCTGCTCATCTGCTTGACAATTGCCAGCTGAGCTGCACGATTCCTGCCTGTCATCTGCTTGACAATTGCCAGCTGTGCTGCGTAATTCCTGCCTGCTCAGCTGCTTGATTATTGCCAGCTGAGCAGCATGATTCCTCACAGCTGAGTTCCATGATTATTGCCTGCTGACTGTTTGATTCGTGCCTACTCAGCTCTTTGTTTATTGCCTCCAGAGGCACATGATCAGTGTATGATAGCAAACATGATCAGTGCATGATCAGTCACATGATCAGCGCCATTAAGTCACGTGATCACTACATGATAGTCATGTGATCAGTCCATGCTCAGTCACGGTATCAGTGCATGATCAGCCACGTGATCAGTGCATGATCAGCCACGTGATCAGTTCATGATAGCTATGTGATCAGTGCATGATTTGTCACGTGATCAGTGCATGATCAGGCAGGTGATCAGTGCATGATCAGTCACGTGATCAGTGCATGATCAGTCACGTGATCAGTGCATGATCAGTCACGTGATCAGTGCATGATCAGCCACGTGATCAGTGCATGATCAGCCACGTGATCAGTGCATGATCAGTTACGTGATCAGTGCATGATCAGTCACGTGACCAGTACATGGTAGCTACGTGATCATTGCATGATCAGCCACGTGAGCAGTGCATGATAGCCACGTGATCAGTGCATGATCAGTCACGTGATCAGTGCATGATCACTCACGTGATCAGTGCATGATCAGTCACCTGATCAGTGCATGATCAATTACGTGATCAGTGCATGATCAGTCACGTGACCAGTACATGGTAGCTACGTGATCATTGCATGATCAGCCACGTGAGCAGTGCATGATAGCCACGTGATCAGTGCATGATCAGTCACATGATCAGTGTATGATCATCCGGGTGATCAGTGCATGATCAGTCATGTGATCAGTGCATGATATAGACGTGATCAGTGCATGATCAGTCTCGTGATCAGTGCATGATCAGCCACGTGATCAGTGCATGATAGCCAGTTAATGAGTGCATGATAGCCAGTGATCAGTGCATGATCAGTCACGTGATCAGTGCATGATCAGCCACGTGATCAGTGCATGATAGCCACGTGATCAGTGCATGATCAGCCACGTGATCAGTGCATGATCAGTTACGTGAGCAGTGTATGATCAGCCACGTGATCAGTGCATGGTCAGACACGTGAACAGTGTATGATCAGCCACGTGATCAGTGCATGATAGCCACGTGATCAGTGCATGATCAGTCACGTGATCAGTGTATGATCAGCCACGTGAACAGTGCATGCTCAGTCACGTGATCTGGGCCTGCTGAGCTGCGTGATTACCGTCTGCTCATCTGCTTGACAATTGCCAGCTGAGCTGCACGATTCCTGCCTGTCATCTGCTTGACAATTATCAGCTGTGCTGCGTAATTCCTGCCTGCTCAGCTGCTTGATTATTGCCAGCTGAGCAGCATGATTCCTCACACCTGAGTTCCATGATTATTGCCTGCTGACTGTTTGATTCGTGCCTACTCAGCTCTTTGTTTATTGCCTCCAGAGGCACATGATCAGTGTATGATAGCAAACATGATCAGCGCATGATCAGTCACATGATCAGCGCCATTAAGTCACGTGATCACTACATGATAGTCATGTGATCAGTCCATGCTCAGTCACGGTATCAGTGCATGATCAGCCACGTGATCAGTGCATGATCAGCCAGGTGATCAGTTCATGATAGCTACGTGATCAGTGCATGATTTGTCACGTGATCTGTGCATGACCAGGCAGGTGATCAGTGTATGATCAGCCACGTGATCAGTGCATGATAGCCACGTGATCAGTGCATGATCAGTCACCTGATGGGTGTATGATCAGTCACGTGACCGGTACATGGTAGCTACATGATCATTGCATGATCAGCCACGTGAGTAGTGCATGATAGCCACGTGATCAGTGCATGATCAGTCACGTGATCAGTGCATGATCAGTCACGTGACAGTGCATGATAAGTCACCTGATCAGTGCATGATCAGCCACGTGATCAGTGCATGATCAGTCACGTGATCAGTGCATGATCAGCCACGTGATCAGTGCATGATCAGTCATGTGATCAG
Organism: Bos javanicus; assembly: GCF_032452875.1. Classification (NCBI taxonomy): domain Eukaryota; kingdom Metazoa; phylum Chordata; class Mammalia; order Artiodactyla; family Bovidae; genus Bos; species Bos javanicus. The sequence continues at coordinate 193,542 of NW_026893634.1, forward strand.
TGCATGATATAGACGTGATCAGTGCATGATCAGTCACGTGATCAGTGCATGATAGCCACGTGATCAGTGCATGATCAGTCACGTGATCAGTGCATGATCAGTCACGTGATCAGTACATGGTAGCTACATGATCAGTGCATGATCAGCCACGTGATCAGTGCATGATAGCCACGTGATCAGTGCATGATCAGTCACGTGATCAGTGCATGATCAGTCACGTATCAGTGCATGATCAGCCACGTGATCAGTGCATGATCAGCCACGTGATCAGTGCATGATAGCCACGTGATCAGTGCATGATCAGTCACGTGATCAGTGCATGATCAGGCACGTGATCAGTGCATGATCAGCCACGTGATCAGTGCATGATAGCCACGTGATCAGTGCATGATCAGTCACGTGATCAGTGTATGATCAGTCACGTGACCAGTACATGGTAGCTACATGATCATTGCATGATCAGCCACGTGATAGTGCATGATAGCCACGTGATCAGTGCATGATCAGTCACGTGATCAGTGCATGATCAGTCATGTGATCAGTGCATGATCAGGCACGTGATCAGTGTATGATCAGCCACGTGATCAGTGCATGATAGCCACGTGATCAGTGCATGATCAGTCACGTGATCAGTGCATGATCAGTCACGTGATCAGTGCATGATCAGCCACGTGATCAGTGCATGATCAGCCACGTGATCAGTGCATGATCAATTACGTGATCAGTGCATGATCAGTCACGTGACCAGTATATGGTAGCTACGTGATCAGTGCATGATCAGCCACATGATCAGTGCATGATAGCCACGTGATCAGTGCATGATCAGCCACGTGATCAGTGCATGATCAGTCACGTGATCAGTGCATGATCAGTCACGTGATCAGTGCATGATCAATTACGTGATCAGTGCATGATCAGTCACGTGACCAGTACATGGTAGCTACGTGATCATTGCATGATCAGCCACGTGATCAGTGCATGATAGCCACGTGATCAGTGCATGATAGCCACGTGATCAGTGCATGATCAGTCATGTGATACGTGTGTGATCAGCCACGTGATCAGTGCATGATATCCACGTGATCAGTGCATGATAGCCACGTGATCAGTGCATGAGAGCCACGTGATCAGTGCATGATCAGTCACGTGATACATGTGTGATCAGCCACGTGATCAGTGCATGATGAGCCACGTGATCAGTGCAGGATCAATTACGTGATCAGTGCATGATCAGTCACGTGACCAGTACATGGTTGCTACGTGATCATTGCATGATCAGCCACGTGAGCAGAGCATGATAGCCACGTGATCAGTGCATGATCAGTCACGTGATCAGTACATGATCAGTCACGTGAACAGTGCATGATCATTTACGTGATCTGTGCATGATCAGTCACGTGACCAGTATATGGTAGCTATGTGATCATTCCATGACGAGCCACGTGAGCAGTGCATGATAGCCACGTGATGTGTGCATGATGAGTTACGTGAGCAGAGTATGATCAGCCACGTGATCAGTGCATGAGTGCCACGTGATCAGTGCATGATATGTCACGTGACAGGTGTGTGATCAGCCACGTGAACAGTGCATGTTCAGCCACGTGATCAGTGCATGATAGCCACGTGATCAGTGCATGATCAGTTACGTGAGCAGTGTATGATCAGCCACGTGATCAGTGCATGGTCAGACACGTGAACAGTGTATGATCAGCCACGTGATCAGTGCATGATATCCAAGTGATCAGTGCATGATCATCACGTGATCAGTGTATGATCAGCCACGTGAACAGTGCATGCTCAGTCACGTGATCAGGGCCTGCTGAGCTGCGTGATTACTGTCTGCTCATCTGCTTGACAATTGCCAGCTGAGCTGCACGATTCCTGCCTGTCATCTGCTTGACAATTGCCAGCTGTGCTGCGTAATTCCTGCCTGCTCAGCTGCTTGATTATTGCCAGCTGAGCAGCATGATTCCTCACAGCTGAGTTCCATGATTATTGCCTGCTGACTGTTTGATTCGTGCCTACTCAGCTCTTTGTTTATTGCCTCCAGAGGCACATGATCAGTGTATGATAGCAAACATGATCAGTGCATGATCAGTCACATGATCAGCGCCATTAAGTCACGTGATCACTACATGATAGTCATGTGATCAGTCCATGCTCAGTCACGGTATCAGTGCATGATCAGCCACGTGATCAGTGCATGATCAGCCAGGTGATCAGTTCATGATAGCTATGTGATCAGTGCATGATCAGTCACGTGATCAGTGCATGATCAGGCAGGTGATCAGTGCATGATCAGTCACGTGATCAGTGCATGATCAGTCACGTGATCAGTGCATGATCAGCCACGTGATCAGTGCATGATCAGCCACGTGATCAGTGCATGATCAGTCACGTGATCAGTGCATGATCAGTCACGTGACCAGTACATGGTAGCTACGTGATCATTGCATGATCAGCCACGTGAGCAGTGCATGATAGCCACGTGATCAGTGCATGATCAGTCACGTGATCAGTGCATGATCACCACGTGAACAGTGCATGATAAGTCACGTGATCAGTGCATGATCAATTACGTGATCAGTGCATGATCAGTCACGTGACCAGTACATGATAGCTACGTGATCAGTGCATGATCAGCCACGTGAGCAGTGCATGATAGCCACGTGATCAGTGCATGATCAGTCGCATGATCAGTGTATGATCATCCACGTGATCAGTGCATGATCAGTCATGTGATCAGTGCATGATATAGACGTGATCAGTGCATGATCAGTCACGTGATCAGTGCATGATCAGCCACGTGATCAGTGCATGATAGCCAGTGAATGAGTGCATGAAGCCAGATGATCAGTGCATGATCAGTCACGTGATCAGTGCATGATCAGCCACGTGATCAGTGCATGATAGCCACTGATCAGTGCATGATCAGCCACGTGATCAGTGCATGATCAGTTACGTGAGCAGTGTATGATCAGCCACGTGATCAGTGCATGGTCAGACACGTGAACAGTGTATGATCAGCCACGTGATCAGTGCATGATAGCCACGTGATCAGTGCATGATCAGTCACGTGATCAGTGTATGATCAGCCACGTGAACAGTGCATGCTCAGTCACGTGATCTGGGCCTGCTGAGCTGCGTGATTACTGTCTGCTCATCTGCTTGACAATTGCCAGCTGAGCTGCACGATTCCTGCCTGTCATCTGCTTGACAATTGCCAGCTGTGCTGCGTAATTCCTGCCTGCTCAGCTGCTTGATTATTGCCAGCTGAGCAGCATGATTCCTCACAGCTGAGTTCCATGATTATTGCCTGCTGACTGTTTGATTCGTGCCTACTCAGCTCTTTGTTTATTGCCTCCAGAGGCACATGATCAGTGTATGATAGCAAACATGATCAGTGCATGATCAGTCACATGATCAGCGCCATTAAGTCACGTGATCACTACATGATAGTCATGTGATCAGTCCATGCTCAGTCACGGTATCAGTGCATGATCAGCCACGTGATCAGTGCATGATCAGCCACGTGATCAGTGCATGATAGCCATGTGATCAGTGCATGATCAGTCACGTGATCAGTGCATGATCAGGCAGGTGATCAGTGCATGATCAGTCACGTGATCAGTGCATGATCAGTCACGTGATCAGTGCATGATCAGTCACGTGATCAGTGCATGATCAGCCACGTGATCAGTGCATGATCAGCCACGTGATCAGTGCATGATCAGTCACGTGATCAGTGCATGATCAGTCACGTGACCAGTACATGGTAGCTACGTGATCATGCATGATCAGCCACGTGAGCAGTGCATGATAGCCACGTGATCAGTGCATGATCAGTCACGTGATCAGTGCATGATCACTCACGTGATCAGTGCATGATCAGTCACGTGATCAGTGCATGATCAATTACGTGATCAGTGCATGATCAGTCACGTGACCAGTACATGGTAGCTACGTGATCAGTGCATGATCAGCCACGTGATCAGTGCATGATAGCCACGTGATCAGTGCATGATCAGTCACGTGATCAGTGCATGATCATCCGTGATCAGTGCATGATCAGTCATGTGATCAGTGCATGATATAGACGTGATCAGTGCATGATCAGTCACGTGATCAGTGCATGATCAGCCACGTGATCAGTGCATGATAGCCAGTGAATCAGTGCATGATAGCCAGTGATCAGTGCATGATCAGTCACGTGATCAGTGCATGATCAGCCACGTGATCAGTGCATGATCAGCCACGTGATCAGTGCATGATCAGCCACGTGATCAGTGCATGATCAGTTACGTGAGCAGTGTATGATCAGCCACGTGATCAGTGCATGGTCAGACACGTGAACAGTGTATGATCAGCCACGTGATCAGTGCATGATAGCCACGTGATCAGTGCATGATCAGTCACGTGATCAGTGTATGATCAGCCACGTGAACAGTGCATGCTCAGTCACGTGATCTGGGCCTGCTGAGCTGCGTGATTACTGTCTGCTCATCTGCTTGACAATTGCCAGCTGAGCTGCACGATTCCTGCCTGTCATCTGCTTGACAATTGCCAGCTGTGCTGCGTAATTCCTGCCTGCTCAGCTGCTTGATTATTGCCAGCTGAGCAGCATGATTCCTCACACCTGAGTTCCATGATTATTGCCTGCTGACTGTTTGATTCGTGCCTACTCAGCTCTTTGTTTATTGCCTCCAGAGGCACATGATCAGTGTATGATAGCAAACATGATCAGTGCATGATCAGTCACATGATCAGCGCCATTAAGTCACGTGATCACTACATGATAGTCATGTGATCAGTCCATGCTCAGTCACGGTATCAGTGCATGATCAGCCACGTGATCAGTGCATGATCAGCCACGTGATCAGTTCATGATAGCTATGTGATCAGTGCATGATTTGTCACGTGATCAGTGCATGATCAGGCACGTGATCAGTGCATGATCAGTCACGTGATCAGTGCATGATCAGTCACGTGATCAGTGCATGATCAGTCACGTGATCAGTGCATGATCAGCCACGTGATCAGTGCATGATCAGCCACGTGATCAGTGCATGATCAGTCACGTGATCAGTGCATGATCAGTCACGTGACCAGTACATGGTAGCTACGTGATCATTGCATGATCAGCCACGTGAGCAGTGCATGATAGCCACGTGATCAGTGCATGATCAGTCACGTGATCAGTGCATGATCACTCACGTGATCAGTGCATGATAAGTCACGTGATCAGTGCATGATCAATTACGTGATCAGTGCATGATCAGTCACGTGACCAGTACATGGTAGCTACGTGATCATTGCATGATCAGCCACGTGAGCAGTGCATGATAGCCACGTGATCAGTGCATGATCAGTCACATGATCAGTGCATGATCATCCGGGTGATCAGTGCATGATCAGTCATGTGATCAGTGCATGATATAGACGTGATCAGTGCATGATCAGTCACGTGATCAGTGCATGATCAACCACGTGATCAGTGCATGATAGCCAGTTAATCAGTGCATGATAGCCAGTGATCAGTGCATGATCAGTCACGTGATCAGTGTATGATCAGCCACGTGATCAGTGCATGATAGCCACTGATCAGTGCATGATCAGCCACGTGATCAGTGCATGATCAGTTACGTGAGCAGTGTATGATCAGCCACGTGATCAGTGCATGGTCAGACACGTGAACAGTGTATGATCAGCCACGTGATCAGTGCATGATAGCCACGTGATCAGTGCATGATCAGTCACGTGATCAGTGTATGATCAGCCACGTGAACAGTGCATGCTCAGTCACGTGATCTGGGCCTGCTGAGCTGCGTGATTACTGTCTGCTCATCTGCTTGACAATTGCCAGCTGAGCTGCACGATTCCTGCCTGTCATCTGCTTGACAATTGCCAGCTGTGCTGCGTAATTCCTGCCTGCTCAGCTGCTTGATTATTGCCAGCTGAGCAGCATGATTCCTCACACCTGAGTTCCATGATTATTGCCTGCTGACTGTTTGATTCGTGCCTACTCAGCTCTTTGTTTATTGCCTCCAGAGGCACATGATCAGTGTATGATAGCAAACATGATCAGCGCATGATCAGTCACATGATCAGCGCCATTAAGTCACGTGATCACTACATGATAGTCATGTGATCAGTCCATGCTCAGTCACGGTATCAGTGCATGATCAGCCACGTGATCAGTGCATGATCAGCCAGGTGATCAGTGCATGATAGCCATGTGATCAGTGCATGATTTGTCACGTGATCAGTGCATGACCAGGCAGGTGATCAGTGCATGATCAGTCACGTGATCAGTGCATGATAGCCACGTGATCAGTGCATGATCAGTCACCTGATGGGTGTATGATCAGTCACGTGACCAGTACATGGTAGCTACATGATCATTGCATGATCAGCCACGTGAGTAGTGCATGATAGCCACGTGATCAGTGCATGATCAGTCACGTGATCAGTGCATGATCAGTCACGTGATCAGTGCATGATAGTCACGTGATCAGTGCATGATCAATTACGTGATCAGTGCATGATCAGTCACGTGATCAGTACATGGTAGCTACGTGATCAGTGCATGATCAGCCACGTGATCAGTGCATGATAGCCACGTGATCAGTGCATGATCAGTCACATGATCAGTGTATGATCATCCACGTGATCAGTGCATGATCAGTCATGTGATCAGTGCATGATATAGACGTGATCAGTGCATGATCAGTCACGTGATCAGTGCATGATCAGCCACGTGATCAGTGCATGATAGCCAGTTAATGAGTGCATGATAGCCAGATGATCAGTGCATGATCAGTCACGTGATCAGTGCATGATCAGCCACGTGATCAGTGCATGATAGCCACTGATCAGTGCATGATCAGCCACGTGATCAGTGCATGATCAGTCACGTGATCAGTGCATGATCAGCCACGTGATCAGTGCATGATCAGACACGTGATCAGTGCATGATCAGCCACGTGATCAGTGCATGATAGCCACGTGATCAGTGCATGATCAGTTACGTGATCAGTGTATGATCAGCCACGTGATCAGTGCATGATAGCCACGTGATCAGTGCATGATCAGTCACGTGATCAGTGTATGATCAGCCACGTGAACAGTGCATGCTCAGTCACGTGATCTGGGCCTGCTGAGCTGCGTGATTACCGTCTGCTCATCTGCTTGACAATTGCCAGCTGAGCTGCACGATTCCTGCCTGTCATCTGCTTGACAATTATCAGCTGTGCTGCGTAATTCCTGCCTGCTCAGCTGCTTGATTATTGCCAGCTGAGCAGCATGATTCCTCACACCTGAGTTCCATGATTATTGCCTGCTGACTGTTTGATTCGTGCCTACTCAGCTCTTTGTTTATGGCCTCCAGAGGCACATGATCAGTGTATGATAGCAAACATGATCAGTGCATGATCAGTCACATGATCAGCGCCATTAAGTCACGTGATCACTACATGATAGTCATGTGATCAGTCCATGCTCAGTCACGGTATCAGTGCATGATCAGCCACGTGATCAGTGCATGATCAGCCACGTGATCAGTGCATGATAGCCACGTGATCAGTGCATGATCAGTCACGTGATCAGTGCATGATCAGGCACGTGATCAGTGCATGATCAGTCACGTGATCAGTGCATGATAGCCACGTGATCAGTGCATGATCAGTCACCTGATGGGTGTATGATCAGTCACCTGACCGGTAAATGGTAGCTACATGATCATTGCATGATCAGCCACGTGAGTAGTGCATGATAGCCACGTGATCAGTGCATGATCAGTCACGTGATCAGGGCCTGCTGAGCTGCGTGATTACTGTCTGCTCATCTGCTTGACAATTGCCAGCTGAGCTGCACGATTCCTGCCTGTCATCTGCTTGACAATTGACAGCTGTGCTGCGTAATTCCTGCCTGCTAGCTGCTTGATTATTGCCAGCTGAGCAGCATGATTCCTCACAGCTGAGTTCCATGATTATTGCCTGCTGACTGTATAATTCGTGCCTACTCAGCTCTTTGTTTATTGCCTCCAGAGGCACATGATCAGTATATGATAGCAAACATGATCAGTGCATGATCAGTCACATGATCAGTGCCATTAAGTCACGTGATCACTACATGATAGTCATGTGATCAGTCCATGCTCAGTCACGGTATCAGTGCATGATCAGCCACGTGATCAGTGCATGATCAGCCACGTGATCAGTTCATGATAGCCATGTGATCAGTGCATGATCAGTCACGTGATCAGTGCATGATCAGGCAGGTGATCAGTGCATGATCAGTCACGTGATCAGTGCATGATCAGTCACGTGATCAGTGCATGATCAGTCACGTGATCAGTGCATGATCAGCCACGTGATCAGTGCATGATCAGCCACGTGATCAGTGCATGATCAATTACGTGATCAGTGCATGATCAGTCACGTGACCAGTACATGGTAGCTACGTGATCATTGCATGATCAGCCACGTGAGCAGTGCATGATAGCCACGTGATCAGTGCATGATCAGTCACGTGATCAGTGCATGATCACTCACGTGATCAGTGCATGATAAGTCCCTGATCAGTGCATGATCAATTACGTGATCAGTGCATGATCAGTCACGTGACCAGTACATGGTAGCTACGTGATCATTGCATGATCAGCCACGTGAGCAGTGCATGATAGCCACGTGATCAGTGCATGATCAGTCACATGATCAGTGCATGATCATCCGGGTGATCAGTGCATGATCAGTCACGTGATCAGTGCATGATATAGACGTGATCAGTGCATGATCAGTCTCGTGATCAGTGCATGATCAGCCACGTGATCAGTGCATGATAGCCAGTGAATCAGTGCATGATAGCCAGTGATCAGTGCATGATCAGTCACGTGATCAGTGTATGATCAGCCACGTGATCAGTGCATGATAGCCACGTGATCAGTGCATGATCAGCCACGTGATCAGTGCATGATCAGTTACGTGAGCAGTGTATGATCAGCCACGTGATCAGTGCATGGTCAGACACGTGAACAGTGTATGATCAGCCACGTGATCAGTGCATGATAGCCACGTGATCAGTGCATGATCAGTCACGTGATCAGTGTATGATCAGCCACGTGAACAGTGCATGCTCAGTCACGTGATCTGGGCCTGCTGAGCTGCGTGATTACTGTCTGCTCATCTGCTTGACAATTGCCAGCTGAGCTGCACGATTCCTGCCTGTCATCTGCTTGACAATTATCAGCTGTGCTGCGTAATTCCTGCCTGCTCAGCTGCTTGATTATTGCCAGCTGAGCAGCATGATTCCTCACACCTGAGTTCCATGATTATTGCCTGCTGACTGTTTGATTCGTGCCTACTCAGCTCTTTGTTTATTGCCTCCAGAGGCACATGATCAGTGTATGATAGCAAACATGATCAGCGCATGATCAGTCACATGATCAGCGCCATTAAGTCACGTGATCACTACATGATAGTCATGTGATCAGTCCATGCTCAGTCACGGTATCAGTGCATGATCAGCCACGTGATCAGTGCATGATCAGCCACGTGATCAGTGCATGATAGCCACGTGATCAGTGCATGATCAGTCACGTGATCAGTGCATGACCAGGCACGTGATCAGTGCATGATCAGCCACGTGATCAGTGCATGATAGCCACGTGATCAGTGCATGATCAGTCACCTGATGGGTGTATGATCAGTCACGTGACCAGTACATGGTAGCTACATGATCATTGCATGATCAGCCACGTGAGTAGTGCATGATAGCCACGTGATCAGTGCATGATCAGTCACGTGATCAGTGCATGATCAGTCACGTGATCAGTGCATGATCAGTCACGTGATCAGTGCATGATCAGCCACGTGATCAGTGCATGATCAGTCACGTGATCAGTGCATGATCAGCCACGTGATCAGTGCATGATCAGTCACGTGATCAGTGCATGATATAGACGTGATCAGTGCATGATCAGTCACGTGATCAGTGCATGATAGCCACGTGATCAGTGCATGATCAGTCACGTGATCAGTGCATGATCAGTCACGTGATCAGTGCATGTAGCTACATGATCAGTGCATGATCAGCCACGTGATCAGTGCATGATAGCCACGTGATCAGTGCATGATAGTCACGTGATCAGTGCATGATCAGTCACGTGATCAGTGCATGATCAGCCACGTGATCAGTGCATGATCAGCCACGTGATCAGTGCATGATAGCCACGTGATCAGTGCATGATCAGTCACGTGATCAGTGCATGATCAGGCACGTGATCAGTGCATGATCAGCCACGTGATCAGTGCATGATAGCCACGTGATCAGTGCATGATCAGTCACGTGATCAGTGTATGATCAGTCACGTGACCAGTACATGGTAGCTACATGATCATTGCATGATCAGCCACGTGATAGTGCATGATAGCCACGTGATCAGTGCATGATCAGTCACGTGATCAGTGCATGATCAGTCATGTGATCAGTGCATGATCAGGCACGTGATCAGTGCATGATCAGCCACGTGATCAGTGCATGATAGCCACGTGATCAGTGCATGATCAGTCACGTGATCAGTGCATGATCAGTCACGTGATCAGTGCATGATCAGCCACGTGATCAGTGCATGATCAGCCACGTGATCAGTGCATGATCAATCACGTGATCAGTGCATGATCAGTCACGTGATCAGTGCATGGTAGCCACGTGATCAGTGCATGATCAGCCACGTGATCAGTGCATGATAGCCACGTGATCAGTGCATGATCAGCCACGTGATCAGTGCATGATCAGTCACGTGATCAGTGCATGATCAGTCACGTGATCAGTGCATGATCAATTACGTGATCAGTGCATGATCAGTCACGTGATCAGTACATGGTAGCTACGTGATCATTGCATGATCAGCCACGTGATCAGTGCATGATAGCCACGTGATCAGTGCATGATAGCCACGTGATCAGTGCATGATCAGTCATGTGATACGTGTGTGATCAGCCACGTGATCAGTGCATGATATCCACGTGATCAGTGCATGATAGCCACGTGATCAGTGCATGAGAGCCACGTGATCAGTGCATGATCAGTCACGTGATACATGTGTGATCAGCCACGTGATCAGTGCATGATGAGCCACGTGATCAGTGCATGATCAATTACGTGATCAGTGCATGATCAGTCACGTGACCAGTACATGGTTGCTACGTGATCATTGCATGATCAGCCACGTGAGCAGTGCATGATAGCCACGTGATCAGTGCATGATCAGTCACGTGATCAGTACATGATCAGTCACGTGAACAGTGCATGATCATTTACGTGATCTGTGCATGATCAGTCACGTGACCAGTATATGGTAGCTACGTGATCATTCCATGACGAGCCACGTGAGCAGTGCATGATAGCCACGTGATGTGTGCATGATCAGTTACGTGAGCAGAGTATGATCAGCCACGTGATCAGTGCATGAGTGCCACGTGATCAGTGCATGATATGTCACGTGACAGTGTGTGATCAGCCACGTGAACAGTGCATGATCAGCCACGTGATCAGTGCATGATAGCCACGTGATCAGTGCATGATCAGTTACGTGAGCAGTGTATGATCAGCCACGTGATCAGTGCATGGTCAGACACGTGAACAGTGTATGATCAGCCACGTGATCAGTGCATGATATCCACGTGATCAGTGCATGATCATCACGTGATCAGTGTATGATCAGCCACGTGAACAGTGCATGCTCAGTCACGTGATCAGGGCCTGCTGAGCTGCGTGATTACTGTCTGCTCATCTGCTTGACAATTGCCAGCTGAGCTGCACGATTCCTGCCTGTCATCTGCTTGACAATTGCCAGCTGTGCTGCGTAATTCCTGCCTGCTCAGCTGCTTGATTATTGCCAGCTGAGCAGCATGATTCCTCACAGCTGAGTTCCATGATTATTGCCTGCTGACTGTTTGATTCGTGCCTACTCAGCTCTTTGTTTATTGCCTCCAGAGGCACATGATCAGTGTATGATAGCAAACATGATCAGTGCATGATCAGTCACATGATCAGTGCCATTAAGTCACGTGATCACTACATGATAGTCATGTGATCAGTCCATGCTCAGTCACGGTATCAGTGCATGATCAGCCACGTGATCAGTGCATGATCAGCCACGTGATCAGTGCATGATAGCCACGTGATCAGTGCATGATCAGTCACGTGATCAGTGCATGATCAGGCACGTGATCAGTGCATGATCAGCCACGTGATCAGTGCATGATCAGTCACGTGATCAGTGCATGATCAGCCACGTGATCAGTGCATGATCAGTTACGTGAGCAGTGTGATCAGCCACGTGATCAGTGCATGATCAGACACGTGAACAGTGTATGATCAGCCACGTGATCAGTGCATGATAGCCACGTGATCAGTGCATGATCAGTCACGTGATCAGTGTATGATCAGCCACGTGAACAGTGCATGCTCAGTCACGTGATCAGGGCCTGCTGAGCTGCGTGATTACCGTCTGCTCATCTGCTTGACAATTGCCAGCTGAGCTGCACGATTCCTGCCTGTCATCTGCTTGACAATTATCAGCTGTGCTGCGTAATTCCTGCCTGCTCAGCTGCTTGATTATTGCCAGCTGAGCAGCATGATTCCTCACACCTGAGTTCCATGATTATTGCCTGCTGACTGTTTGATTCGTGCCTACTCAGCTCTTTGTTTATTGCCTCCAGAGGCACATGATCAGTGTATGATAGCAAACATGATCAGTGCATGATCAGTCACATGATCAGCGCCATTAAGTCACGTGATCACTACATGATAGTCATGTGATCAGTCCATGCTCAGTCACGGTATCAGTGCATGATCAGCCACGTGATCAGTGCATGATCAGCCAGGATCAGTTCATGATAGCCACGTGATCAGTGCATGATCAGTCACGTGATCAGTGCATGATCAGGCACGTGATCAGTGCATGATCAGCCACGTGATCAGTGCATGATAGCCACGTGATCAGTGCATGATCAGTCACCTGATGGGTGTATGATCAGTCACGTGACCAGTACATGGTAGCTACATGATCATTGCATGATCAGCCACGTGAGTAGTGCATGATAGCCACGTGATCAGTGCATGATCAGTCACGTGATCAGTGCATGATCAGTCACGTGATCAGTGCATGATAGTCACGTGATCAGTGCATGATCAATTACGTGATCAGTGCATGATCAGTCACGTGATCAGTGCATGGTAGCTACGTGATCATTGCATGATCAGCCACGTGATCAGTGCATGATAGCCACGTGATCAGTGCATGATCAGTCACATGATCAGTGCATGATCATCCACGTGATCAGTGCATGATCAGTCACGTGATCAGTGCATGATATAGACGTGATCAGTGCATGATCAGTCACGTGATCAGTGCATGATCAGCCACGTGATCAGTGCATGATAGCCAGTGATCAGTGCATGATAGCCAGTGATCAGTGCATGATCAGTCACGTGATCAGTGCATGATCAGCCACGTGATCAGTGCATGATAGCCACGTGATCAGTGCATGATCAGCCACGTGATCAGTGCATGATCAGTTACGTGATCAGTGCATGATCAGCCACGTGATCAGTGCATGATCAGCCACGTGATCAGTGCATGATCAGCCACGTGATCAGTGCATGATAGCCACGTGATCAGTGCATGATCAGTTACGTGAGCAGTGTATGATCAGCCACGTGATCAGTGCATGGTCAGACACGTGAACAGTGTATGATCAGCCACGTGATCAGTGCATGATATCCAAGTGATCAGTGCATGATCATCACGTGATCAGTGTATGATCAGCCACGTGAACAGTGCATGCTCAGTCACGTGATCAGGGCCTGCTGAGCTGCGTGATTACTGTCTGCTCATCTGCTTGACAATTGCCAGCTGAGCTGCACGATTCCTGCCTGTCATCTGCTTGACAATTGCCAGCTGTGCTGCGTAATTCCTGCCTGCTCAGCTGCTTGATTATTGCCAGCTGAGCAGCATGATTCCTCACAGCTGAGTTCCATGATTATTGCCTGCTGACTGTATGATTCGTGCCTACTCAGCTCTTTGTTTATTGCCTCCAGAGGCACATGATCAGTGTATGATAGCAAACATGATCAGTGCATGATCAGTCACATGATCAGCGCCATTAAGTCACGTGATCACTACATGATAGTCATGTGATCAGTCCATGCTCAGTCACGGTATCAGTGCATGATCAGCCACGTGATCAGTGCATGATCAGCCAGGTGATCAGTGCATGATAGCCATGTGATCAGTGCATGATTTGTCACGTGATCAGTGCATGATCAGGCAGGTGATCAGTGCATGATCAGTCACGTGATCAGTGCATGATCAGTCACGTGATCAGTGCATGATCAGTCACGTGATCAGTGCATGATCAGCCACGTGATCAGTGCATGATCAGCCACGTGATCAGTGCATGATCAGTTACGTGATCAGTGCATGATCAGTCACGTGACCAGTACATGGTAGCTACGTGATCATTGCATGATCAGCCACGTGAGCAGTGCATGATAGCCACGTGATCAGTGCATGATCAGTCACGTGATCAGTGCATGATCAGTCACGTGATCAGTGCATGATAAGTCACGTGATCAGTGCATGATCAATTACGTGATCAGTGCATGATCAGTCACGTGACCAGTACATGGTAGCTACGTGATCATTGCATGATCAGCCACGTGATCAGTGCATGATAGCCACGTGATCAGTGCATGATCAGTCACATGATCAGTGCATGATCATCCACGTGATCAGTGCATGATCAGTCATGTGATCAGTGCATGATATAGACGTGATCAGTGCATGATCAGTCACGTGATCAGTGTATGATCAGCCACGTGATCAGTGCATGATAGCCAGTGAATGAGTGCATGATAGCCAGTGATCAGTGCATGATCAGTCACGTGATCAGTGTATGATCAGCCACGTGATCAGTGCATGATAGCCACTGATCAGTGCATGATCAGCCACGTGATCAGTGCATGATCAGTTACGTGAGCAGTGTATGATCAGCCACGTGATCAGTGCATGGTCAGACACGTGAACAGTGTATGATCAGCCACGTGATCAGTGCATGATAGCCACGTGATCAGTGCATGATCAGTCACGTGATCAGTGTATGATCAGCCACGTGAACAGTGCATGCTCAGTCACGTGATCTGGGCCTGCTGAGCTGCGTGATTACTGTCTGCTCATCTGCTTGACAATTGCCAGCTGAGCTGCACGATTCCTGCCTGTCATCTGCTTGACAATTATCAGCTGTGCTGCGTAATTCCTGCCTGCTCAGCTGCTTGATTATTGCCAGCTGAGCAGCATGATTCCTCACACCTGAGTTCCATGATTATTGCCTGCTGACTGTTTGATTCGTGCCTACTCAGCTCTTTGTTTATTGCCTCCAGAGGCACATGATCAGTGTATGATAGCAAACATGATCAGCGCATGATCAGTCACATGATCAGCGCCATTAAGTCACGTGATCACTACATGATAGTCATGTGATCAGTCCATGCTCAGTCACGGTATCAGTGCATGATCAGCCACGTGATCAGTGCATGATCAGCCAGGTGATCAGTTCATGATAGCCACGTGATCAGTGCATGATCAGTCACGTGATCAGTGCATGACCAGGCAGGTGATCAGTGCATGATCAGCCACGTGATCAGTGCATGATAGCCACGTGATCAGTGCATGATCAGTCACCTGATGGGTGTATGATCAGTCACGTGACCAGTACATGGTAGCTACATGATCATTGCATGATCAGCCACGTGAGTAGTGCATGATAGCCACGTGATCAGTGCATGATCAGTCACGTGATCAGTGCATGATCAGTCACGTGATCAGTGCATGATAGTCACGTGATCAGTGCATGATCAGCCACGTGATCAGTGCATGATCAGTCACGTGATCAGTGCATGATAGCCACGTGATCAGTGCATGATCAGCCACGTGATCAGTGCATGATAGCCACGTGATCAGTGCATGATCAGTCACATGATCAGTGTATGATCATCCGGTGATCAGTGCATGATCAGTCATGTGATCAGTGCATGATATAGACGTGATCAGTGCATGATCAGTCACGTGATCAGTGCATGATCAGCCACGTGATCAGTGCATGATAGCCAGTGATCAGTGCATGATAGCCAGTGATCAGTGCATGATCAGTCACGTGATCAGTGCATGATCAGCCACGTGATCAGTGCATGATAGCCACGTGATCAGTGCATGATCAGCCACGTGATCAGTGCATGATCAGTTACGTGATCAGTGTATGATCAGTGATCAGTGATCAGACACGTGAACAGTGCATGATCAGCCACGTGATCAGTGCATGATAGCCACGTGATCAGTGCATGATCAGTTACGTGAGCAGTGTATGATCAGCCACGTGATCAGTGCATGGTCAGACACGTGAACAGTGTATGATCAGCCACGTGATCAGTGCATGATATCCAAGTGATCAGTGCATGATCATCACGTGATCAGTGTATGATCAGCCACGTGAACAGTGCATGCTCAGTCACGTGATCAGGGCCTGCTGAGCTGCGTGATTACTGTCTGCTCATCTGCTTGACAATTGCCAGCTGAGCTGCACGATTCCTGCCTGTCATCTGCTTGACAATTGCCAGCTGTGCTGCGTAATTCCTGCCTGCTCAGCTGCTTGATTATTGCCAGCTGAGCAGCATGATTCCTCACAGCTGAGTTCCATGATTATTGCCTGCTGACTGTATGATTCGTGCCTACTCAGCTCTTTGTTTATTGCCTCCAGAGGCACATGATCAGTGTATGATAGCAAACATGATCAGTGCATGATCAGTCACATGATCAGCGCCATTAAGTCACGTGATCACTACATGATAGTCATGTGATCAGTCCATGCTCAGTCACGGTATCAGTGCATGATCAGCCACGTGATCAGTGCATGATCAGCCACGTGATCAGTTCATGATAGCCATGTGATCAGTGCATGATCAGTCACGTGATCAGTGCATGATCAGGCACGTGATCAGTGCATGATCAGTCACGTGATCAGTGCATGATCAGTCACGTGATCAGTGCATGATCAGTCACGTGATCAGTGCATGATCAGCCACGTGATCAGTGCATGATCAGCCACGTGATCAGTGCATGATCAGTCACGTGATCAGTGCATGATCAGTCACGTGACCAGTACATGGTAGCCACGTGATCATTGCATGATCAGCCACGAGCAGTGCATGATAGCCACGTGATCAGTGCATGATCAGTCACGTGATCAGTGCATGATCAGTCACGTGATCAGTGCATGATCAGTCACGTGATCAGTGCATGATCAATTACGTGATCAGTGCATGATCAGTCACGTGACCAGTACATGGTAGCTACGTGATCAGTGCATGATCAGCCACGTGATCAGTGCATGATAGCCACGTGATCAGTGCATGATCAGTCACGTGATCAGTGCATGATCATCCACGTGATCAGTGCATGATCAGTCATGTGATCAGTGCATGATATAGACGTGATCAGTGCATGATCAGTCACGTGATCAGTGCATGATCAGCCACGTGATCAGTGCATGATAGCCAGTGATCAGTGCATGATAGCCAGTGATCAGTGCATGATCAGTCACGTGATCAGTGCATGATCAGCCACGTGATCAGTGCATGATCAGCCACGTGATCAGTGCATGATCAGCCACGTGATCAGTGCATGATCAGTTACGTGAGCAGTGTATGATCAGCCACGTGATCAGTGCATGGTCAGACACGTGAACAGTGTATGATCAGCCACGTGATCAGTGCATGATAGCCACGTGATCAGTGCATGATCAGTCACGTGATCAGTGTATGATCAGCCACGTGAACAGTGCATGCTCAGTCACGTGATCTGGGCCTGCTGAGCTGCGTGATTACTGTCTGCTCATCTGCTTGACAATTGCCAGCTGAGCTGCACGATTCCTGCCTGTCATCTGCTTGACAATTGCCAGCTGTGCTGCGTAATTCCTGCCTGCTCAGCTGCTTGATTATTGCCAGCTGAGCAGCATGATTCCTCACACCTGAGTTCCATGATTATTGCCTGCTGACTGTTTGATTCGTGCCTACTCAGCTCTTTGTTTATTGCCTCCAGAGGCACATGATCAGTGTATGATAGCAAACATGATCAGCGCATGATCAGTCACATGATCAGCGCCATTAAGTCACGTGATCACTACATGATAGTCATGTGATCAGTCCATGCTCAGTCACGGTATCAGTGCATGATCAGCCACGTGATCAGTGCATGATCAGCCACGTGATCAGTTCATGATCAGCCACGTGATCAGTGCATGATCAGTCACGTGATCAGTGCATGACCAGGCACGTGATCAGTGCATGATCAGCCACGTGATCAGTGCATGATAGCCACGTGATCAGTGCATGATCAGTCACCTGATGGGTGTATGATCAGTCACGTGACCAGTACATGGTAGCTACATGATCATTGCATGATCAGCCACGTGAGTAGTGCATGATAGCCACGTGATCAGTGCATGATCAGTCACGTGATCAGTGCATGATCAGTCACGTGATCAGTGCATGATAGTCACGTGATCAGTGCATGATCAGCCACGTGATCAGTGCATGATCAGTCACGTGATCAGTGCATGATAGCCACGTGATCAGTGCATGATCAGCCACGTGATCAGTGCATGATAGCCACGTGATCAGTGCATGATCAGTCACGTGATCAGTGCATGATCAGTCACGTGATCAGTGCATGATCAGTCACGTGATCAGTGCATGATCAATTACGTGATCAGTGCATGATCAGTCACGTGATCAGTGCATGATAGCTACGTGATCAGTGCATGATCAGCCACGTGATCAGTGCATGATAGCCACGTGATCAGTGCATGATCAGTCACATGATCAGTGCATGATCATCCACGTGATCAGTGCATGATCAGTCACGTGATCAGTGCATGATATAGACGTGATCAGTGCATGATCAGTCACGTGATCAGTGCATGATCAGCCACGTGATCAGTGCATGATAGCCAGTGATCAGTGCATGATAGCCACGTGATCAGTGCATGATCAGTCACGTGATCAGTGCATGATCAGCCACGTGATCAGTGCATGATAGCCACGTGATCAGTGCATGATCAGCCACGTGATCAGTGCATGATCAGTCACGTGATCAGTGCATGATCAGCCACGTGATCAGTGCATGATCAGCCACGTGATCAGTGCATGATCAGCCACGTGATCAGTGCATGATAGCCACGTGATCAGTGCATGATCAGTTACGTGATCAGTGTATGATCAGCCACGTGATCAGTGCATGATAGCCACGTGATCAGTGCATGATCAGTCACGTGATCAGTGTATGATCAGCCACGTGAACAGTGCATGCTCAGTCACGTGATCTGGGCCTGCTGAGCTGCGTGATTACTGTCTGCTCATCTGCTTGACAATTGCCAGCTGAGCTGCACGATTCCTGCCTGTCATCTGCTTGACAATTGCCAGCTGTGCTGCGTAATTCCTGCCTGCTCAGCTGCTTGATTATTGCCAGCTGAGCAGCATGATTCCTCACACCTGAGTTCCATGATTATTGCCTGCTGACTGTTTGATTCGTGCCTACTCAGCTCTTTGTTTATTGCCTCCAGAGGCACATGATCAGTGTATGATAGCAAACATGATCAGCGCATGATCAGTCACATGATCAGCGCCATTAAGTCACGTGATCACTACATGATAGTCATGTGATCAGTCCATGCTCAGTCACGGTATCAGTGCATGATCAGCCACGTGATCAGTGCATGATCAGCCACGTGATCAGTGCATGATAGCCACGTGATCAGTGCATGATCAGTCACGTGATCAGTGCATGACCAGGCACGTGATCAGTGCATGATCAGTCACGTGATCAGTGCATGATAGCCACGTGATCAGTGCATGATCAGTCACCTGATGGGTGTATGATCAGTCACGTGACCAGTACATGGTAGCTACATGATCATTGCATGATCAGCCACGTGAGTAGTGCATGATAGCCACGTGATCAGTGCATGATCAGTCACGTGATCAGTGCATGATCAGTCACGTGATCAGTGCATGATAAGTCACGTGATCAGTGCATGATCAGCCACGTGATCAGTGCATGATCAGTCACGTGATCAGTGCATGATAGCTACGTGATCAGTGCATGATCAGCCACGTGATCAGTGCATGATAGCCACGTGATCAGTGCATGATAGCCACGTGATCAGTGCATGATCAGTCACGTGATCAGTGCATGATAGCTACGTGATCAGTGCATGATCAGCCACGTGATCAGTGCATGATAGCCACGTGATCAGTGCATGATCAGTCACGTGATCAGTGCATGATCAGCCACGTGATCAGTGCATGATCAGTCACGTGATCAGTGCATGATATACGTGATCAGTGCATGATCAGTCACGTGATCAGTGCATGATCAGCCACGTGATCAGTGCATGATAGCCAGTGATCAGTGCATGATAGCCACGTGATCAGTGCATGATCAGTCACGTGATCAGTGCATGATCAGCCACGTGAACAGTGCATGATCAGCCACGTGATCAGTGCATGATCAGTCACGTGACCAGTATATGGTAGCTACGTGATCATTCCATGACGAGCCACGTGAGCAGTGCATGATAGCCACGTGATGTGTGCATGATGAGTTACGTGAGCAGAGTATGATCAGCCACGTGATCAGTGCATGAGTGCCACGTGATCAGTGCATGATATGTCACGTGACAGGTGTGTGATCAGCCACGTGAACAGTGCATGTTCAGCCACGTGATCAGTGCATGATAGCCACGTGATCAGTGCATGATCAGTTACGTGAGCAGTGTATGATCAGCCACGTGATCAGTGCATGGTCAGACACGTGAACAGTGTATGATCAGCCACGTGATCAGTGCATGATATCCAAGTGATCAGTGCATGATCATCACGTGATCAGTGTATGATCAGCCACGTGAACAGTGCATGCTCAGTCACGTGATCAGGGCCTGCTGAGCTGCGTGATTACTGTCTGCTCATCTGCTTGACAATTGCCAGCTGAGCTGCACGATTCCTGCCTGTCATCTGCTTGACAATTGCCAGCTGTGCTGCGTAATTCCTGCCTGCTCAGCTGCTTGATTATTGCCAGCTGAGCAGCATGATTCCTCACAGCTGAGTTCCATGATTATTGCCTGCTGACTGTTTGATTCGTGCCTACTCAGCTCTTTGTTTATTGCCTCCAGAGGCACATGATCAGTGTATGATAGCAAACATGATCAGTGCATGATCAGTCACATGATCAGCGCCATTAAGTCACGTGATCACTACATGATAGTCATGTGATCAGTCCATGCTCAGTCACGGTATCAGTGCATGATCAGCCACGTGATCAGTGCATGATCAGCCACGTGATCAGTTCATGATAGCCATGTGATCAGTGCATGATTTGTCACGTGATCAGTGCATGATCAGGCAGGTGATCAGTGCATGATCAGTCACGTGATCAGTGCATGATCAGTCACGTGATCAGTGCATGATCAGTCACGTGATCAGTGCATGATCAGCCACGTGATCAGTGCATGATCAGCCACGTGATCAGTGCATGATCAGTCACGTGATCAGTGCATGATCAGTCACGTGACCAGTACATGGTAGCTACGTGATCATTGCATGATCAGCCACGTGAGCAGTGCATGATAGCCACGTGATCAGTGCATGATCAGTCACGTGATCAGTGCATGATCAGTCACGTGATCAGTGCATGATCAGTCACGTGATCAGTGCATGATCAATTACGTGATCAGTGCATGATCAGTCACGTGACCAGTACATGGTAGCTACGTGATCATTGCATGATCAGCCACGTGAGCAGTGCATGATAGCCACGTGATCAGTGCATGATCAGTCACATGATCAGTGTATGATCATCCACGTGATCAGTGCATGATCAGTCATGTGATCAGTGCATGATATAGACGTGATCAGTGCATGATCAGTCTCGTGATCAGTGTATGATCAGCCACGTGATCAGTGCATGATAGCCAGTGAATCAGTGCATGATAGCCAGTGATCAGTGCATGATCAGTCACGTGATCAGTGTATGATCAGCCACGTGATCAGTGCATGATCAGCCACTGATCAGTGCATGATCAGCCACGTGATCAGTGCATGATCAGTTACGTGAGCAGTGTATGATCAGCCACGTGATCAGTGCATGGTCAGACACGTGAACAGTGTATGATCAGCCACGTGATCAGTGCATGATAGCCACGTGATCAGTGCATGATCAGTCACGTGATCAGTGTATGATCAGCCACGTGAACAGTGCATGCTCAGTCACGTGATCTGGGCCTGCTGAGCTGCGTGATTACTGTCTGCTCATCTGCTTGACAATTGCCAGCTGAGCTGCACGATTCCTGCCTGTCATCTGCTTGACAATTATCAGCTGTGCTGCGTAATTCCTGCCTGCTCAGCTGCTTGATTATTGCCAGCTGAGCAGCATGATTCCTCACACTGAGTTCCATGATTATT
The DNA here is from genome assembly GCF_032452875.1 of Bos javanicus. Lineage (NCBI taxonomy): Eukaryota > Metazoa > Chordata > Mammalia > Artiodactyla > Bovidae > Bos > Bos javanicus. The sequence continues at coordinate 216,117 of NW_026893634.1, forward strand.
GCCTGCTGACTGTTTGATTCGTGCCTACTCAGCTCTTTGTTTATTGCCTCCAGAGGCACATGATCAGTGTATGATAGCAAACATGATCAGCGCATGATCAGTCACATGATCAGCGCCATTAAGTCACGTGATCACTACATGATAGTCATGTGATCAGTCCATGCTCAGTCACGGTATCAGTGCATGATCAGCCACGTGATCAGTGCATGATCAGCCACGTGATCAGTGCATGATAGCCACGTGATCAGTGCATGATCAGTCACGTGATCAGTGCATGACCAGGCACGTGATCAGTGCATGATCAGCCACGTGATCAGTGCATGATAGCCACGTGATCAGTGCATGATCAGTCACCTGATGGGTGTATGATCAGTCACGTGACCAGTACATGGTAGCTACATGATCATTGCATGATCAGCCACGTGAGTAGTGCATGATAGCCACGTGATCAGTGCATGATCAGTCACGTGATCAGTGCATGATCAGTCACGTGAACAGTGCATGATCAGTCACGTGATCAGTGCATGATCAGCCACGTGATCAGTGCATGATCAGTCACGTGATCAGTGCATGATCATCCACGTGATCAGTGCATGATCAGTCACGTGATCAGTGCATGATATAGACGTGATCAGTGCATGATCAGTCACGTGATCAGTGCATGATAGCCACGTGATCAGTGCATGATCAGTCACGTGATCAGTGCATGATCAGTCACGTGATCAGTGCATGATAGCTACGTGATCAGTGCATGATCAGCCACGTGATCAGTGCATGATAGCCACGTGATCAGTGCATGATAGTCACGTGATCAGTGCATGATCAGTCACGTGATCAGTGCATGATCAGCCACGTGATCAGTGCATGATCAGCCACGTGATCAGTGCATGATAGCCACGTGATCAGTGCATGATCAGTCACGTGATCAGTGCATGATCAGGCACGTGATCAGTGCATGATCAGCCACGTGATCAGTGCATGATAGCCACGTGATCAGTGCATGATCAGTCACGTGATCAGTGCATGATCAGTCACGTGACCAGTACATGGTAGCTACATGATCATTGCATGATCAGCCACGTGAGTAGTGCATGATAGCCACGTGATCAGTGCATGATCAGTCACGTGATCAGTGCATGATCAGTCATGTGATCAGTGCATGATCAGGCACGTGATCAGTGCATGATCAGCCACGTGATCAGTGCATGATGCCACGTGATCAGTGCATGATCAGTCACGTGATCAGTGCATGATCAGTCACGTGATCAGTGCATGATCAGCCACGTGATCAGTGCATGATCAGCCACGTGATCAGTGCATGATCAATCACGTGATCAGTGCATGATCAGTCACGTGATCAGTGCATGGTAGCTACGTGATCAGTGCATGATCAGCCACGTGATCAGTGCATGATAGCCACGTGATCAGTGCATGATCAGTCACGTGATCAGTGCATGATCAGTCACGTGATCAGTGCATGATCAGTCACGTGATCAGTGCATGATCAATTACGTGATCAGTGCATGATCAGTCACGTGATCAGTGCATGATAGCTACGTGATCATTGCATGATCAGCCACGTGATCAGTGCATGATAGCCACGTGATCAGTGCATGATAGCCACGTGATCAGTGCATGATCAGTCACGTGATAGTGTGTGATCAGCCACGTGATCAGTGCATGATATCCACGTGATCAGTGCATGATAGCCACGTGATCAGTGCATGATCAGCCACGTGATCAGTGCATGATCAGTCACGTGATCATGTGTGATCAGCCACGTGATCAGTGCATGATCAGCCACGTGATCAGTGCATGATCAGCCACGTGATCAGTGCATGATCAGTCACGTGATCAGTGCATGATCAGTCACGTGATCAGTGCATGATCATTTACGTGATCAGTGCATGATCAGTCACGTGACCAGTATATGGTAGCTACGTGATCATTCCATGACAGCCACGTGAGCAGTGCATGATAGCCACGTGATGTGTGCATGATCAGTTACGTGAGCAGAGTATGATCAGCCACGTGATCAGTGCATGAGTGCCACGTGATCAGTGCATGATAGTCACGTGACAGTGTGTGATCAGCCACGTGATCAGTGCATGATCAGCCACGTGATCAGTGCATGATAGCCACGTGATCAGTGCATGATCAGTTACGTGAGCAGTGTATGATCAGCCACGTGATCAGTGCATGGTCAGACACGTGATCAGTGTATGATCAGCCACGTGATCAGTGCATGATATCCAAGTGATCAGTGCATGATCATCACGTGATCAGTGTATGATCAGCCACGTGAACAGTGCATGCTCAGTCACGTGATCAGGGCCTGCTGAGCTGCGTGATTACTGTCTGCTCATCTGCTTGACAATTGCCAGCTGAGCTGCACGATTCCTGCCTGTCATCTGCTTGACAATTGCCAGCTGTGCTGCGTAATTCCTGCCTGCTCAGCTGCTTGATTATTGCCAGCTGAGCAGCATGATTCCTCACAGCTGAGTTCCATGATTATTGCCTGCTGACTGTTTGATTCGTGCCTACTCAGCTCTTTGTTTATTGCCTCCAGAGGCACATGATCAGTGTATGATAGCAAACATGATCAGTGCATGATCAGTCACATGATCAGTGCCATTAAGTCACGTGATCACTACATGATAGTCATGTGATCAGTCCATGCTCAGTCACGGTATCAGTGCATGATCAGCCACGTGATCAGTGCATGATCAGCCACGTGATCAGTGCATGATAGCCACGTGATCAGTGCATGATCAGTCACGTGATCAGTGCATGATCAGCCACGTGATCAGTGCATGATCAGCCACGTGATCAGTGCATGATCAGCCACGTGATCAGTGCATGATCAGTCACGTGATCAGTGTATGATCAGCCACGTGATCAGTGCATGGTCAGACACGTGATCAGTGTATGATCAGCCACGTGATCAGTGCATGATAGCCACGTGATCAGTGCATGATCAGTCACGTGATCAGTGTATGATCAGCCACGTGAACAGTGCATGCTCAGTCACGTGATCTGGGCCTGCTGAGCTGCGTGATTACTGTCTGCTCATCTGCTTGACAATTGCCAGCTGAGCTGCACGATTCCTGCCTGTCATCTGCTTGACAATTATCAGCTGTGCTGCATAATTCCTGCCTGCTCAGCTGCTTGATTATTGCCAGCTGAGCAGCATGATTCCTCACACCTGAGTTCCATGATTATTGCCTGCTGACTGTTTGATTCGTGCCTACTCAGCTCTTTGTTTATTGCCTCCAGAGGCACATGATCAGTGTATGATAGCAAACATGATCAGTGCATGATCAGTCACATGATCAGCGCCATTAAGTCACGTGATCACTACATGATAGTCATGTGATCAGTCCATGCTCAGTCACGGTATCAGTGCATGATCAGCCACGTGATCAGTGCATGATCAGCCACGTGATCAGTGCATGATAGCCACGTGATCAGTGCATGATCAGTCACGTGATCAGTGCATGATCAGGCACGTGATCAGTGCATGATCAGCCACGTGATCAGTGCATGATAGCCACGTGATCAGTGCATGATCAGTCACCTGATGGGTGTATGATCAGTCACGTGACCAGTACATGGTAGCTACATGATCATTGCATGATCAGCCACGTGAGTAGTGCATGATAGCCACGTGATCAGTGCATGATCAGTCACGTGATCAGTGCATGATCAGTCACGTGATCAGTGCATGATAAGTCACGTGATCAGTGCATGATCAATTACGTGATCAGTGCATGATCAGTCACGTGACCAGTACATGGTAGCTACGTGATCAGTGCATGATCAGCCGCGTGATCAGTGCATGATAGCCACGTGATCAGTGCATGATCAGTCACATGATCAGTGTATGATCATCCACGTGATCAGTGCATGATCAGTCACGTGATCAGTGCATGATATAGACGTGATCAGTGCATGATCAGTCACGTGATCAGTGCATGATCAGCCACGTGATCAGTGCATGATAGCCAGTGATCAGTGCATGATAGCCAGTGATCAGTGCATGATCAGTCACGTGATCAGTGCATGATCAGCCACGTGATCAGTGCATGATAGCCACGTGATCAGTGCATGATCAGCCACGTGATCAGTGCATGATCAGTCACGTGATCAGTGCATGATCAGCCACGTGATCAGTGCATGATCAGACACGTGATCAGTGCATGATCAGCCACGTGATCAGTGCATGATAGCCACGTGATCAGTGCATGATCAGTTACGTGATCAGTGTATGATCAGCCACGTGATCAGTGCATGATAGCCACGTGATCAGTGCATGATCAGTCACGTGATCAGTGTATGATCAGCCACGTGAACAGTGCATGCTCAGTCACGTGATCTGGGCCTGCTGAGCTGCGTGATTACTGTCTGCTCATCTGCTTGACAATTGCCAGCTGAGCTGCACGATTCCTGCCTGTCATCTGCTTGACAATTATCAGCTGTGCTGCGTAATTCCTGCCTGCTCAGCTGCTTGATTATTGCCAGCTGAGCAGCATGATTCCTCACACCTGAGTTCCATGATTATTGCCTGCTGACTGTTTGATTCGTGCCTACTCAGCTCTTTGTTTATTGCCTCCAGAGGCACATGATCAGTGTATGATAGCAAACATGATCAGCGCATGATCAGTCACATGATCAGCGCCATTAAGTCACGTGATCACTACATGATAGTCATGTGATCAGTCCATGCTCAGTCACGGTATCAGTGCATGATCAGCCACGTGATCAGTGCATGATCAGCCACGTGATCAGTGCATGATAGCCACGTGATCAGTGCATGATCAGTCACGTGATCAGTGCATGACCAGGCAGGTGATCAGTGCATGATCAGTCACGTGATCAGTGCATGATAGCCACGTGATCAGTGCATGATCAGTCACCTGATGGGTGTATGATCAGTCACGTGACCAGTACATGGTAGCTACATGATCATTGCATGATCAGCCACGTGAGTAGTGCATGATAGCCACGTGATCAGTGCATGATCAGTCACGTGATCAGTGCATGATCAGTCACGTGATCAGTGCATGATAAGTCACGTGATCAGTGCATGATCAATTACGTGATCAGTGCATGATCAGTCACGTGATCAGTACATGTAGCACGTGATCAGTGCATGATCAGCCACGTGATCAGTGCATGATAGCCACGTGATCAGTGCATGATAGCCACGTGATCAGTGCATGATCAGTCACGTGATCAGTGCATGATAGCTACGTGATCAGTGCATGATCAGCCACGTGATCAGTGCATGATAGCCACGTGATCAGTGCATGATCAGTCACATGATCAGTGCATGATCAGCCACGTGATCAGTGCATGATCAGTCATGTGATCAGTGCATGATATAGACGTGATCAGTGCATGATCAGTCACGTGATCAGTGCATGATCAGCCACGTGATCAGTGCATGATAGCCAGTGATCAGTGCATGATAGCCACGTGATCAGTGCATGATCAGTCACGTGATCAGTGCATGATCAGCCACGTGATCAGTGCATGATCAGCCACGTGATCAGTGCATGATCAGTCACGTGACCAGTATATGGTAGCTATGTGATCATTCCATGACGAGCCACGTGAGCAGTGCATGATAGCCACGTGATGTGTGCATGATGAGTTACGTGAACAGAGTATGATCAGCCACGTGATCAGTGCATGAGTGCCACGTGATCAGTGCATGATATGTCACGTGACAGGTGTGTGATCAGCCACGTTAACAGTGCATGTTCAGCCACGTGATCAGTCCATGATAGCCACGTGATCAGTGCATGATCAGTTACGTGAGCAGTGTATGATCAGCCACGTGATCAGTGCATGGTCAGACACGTGAACAGTGTATGATCAGCCACGTGATCAGTGCATGATATCCAAGTGATCAGTGCATGATCATCACGTGATCAGTGTATGATCAGCCACGTGAACAGTGCATGCTCAGTCACGTGATCAGGGCCTGCTGAGCTGCGTGATTACTGTCTGCTCATCTGCTTGACAATTGCCAGCTGAGCTGCACGATTCCTTCCTGTCATCTGCTTGACAATTGCCAGCTGTGCTGCGTAATTCCTGCCTGCTCAGCTGCTTGATTATTGCCAGCTGAGCAGCATGATTCCTCACAGCTGAGTTCCATGATTATTGCCTGCTGACTGTATGATTCGTGCCTACTCAGCTCTTTGTTTATTGCCTCCAGAGGCACATGATCAGTGTATGATAGCAAACATGATCAGTGCATGATCAGTCACATGATCAGCGCCATTAAGTCACGTGATCACTACATGATAGTCATGTGATCAGTCCATGCTCAGTCACGGTATCAGTGCATGATCAGCCACGTGATCAGTGCATGATCAGCCAGGTGATCAGTTCATGATAGCCATGTGATCAGTGCATGATTTGTCACGTGATCAGTGCATGATCAGGCAGGTGATCAGTGCATGATCAGTCACGTGATCAGTGCATGATCAGTCACGTGATCAGTGCATGATCAGTCACGTGATCAGTGCATGATCAGCCACGTGATCAGTGCATGATCAGCCACGTGATCAGTGCATGATCAATTACGTGATCAGTGCATGATCAGTCACGTGACCAGTACATGGTAGCTAGGTGATCATTGCATGATCAGCCACGTGAGCAGTGCATGATAGCCACGTGATCAGTGCATGATCAGTCACGTGATCAGTGCATGATCACTCACGTGATCAGTGCATGATCAGTCACCTGATCAGTGCATGATCAATTACGTGATCAGTGCATGATCAGTCACGTGACCAGTACATGGTAGCTACGTGATCATTGCATGATCAGCCACGTGAGCAGTGCATGATAGCCACGTGATCAGTGCATGATCAGTCGATGATCAGTGTATGATCATCCACGTGATCAGTGCATGATCAGTCATGTGATCAGTGCATGATATAGACGTGATCAGTGCATGATCAGTCACGTGATCAGTGCATGATCAACCACGTGATCAGTGCATGATAGCCAGTTAATGAGTGCATGATAGCCAGATGATCAGTGCATGATCAGTCACGTGATCAGTGTATGATCAGCCACGTGATCAGTGCATGATAGCCACTGATCAGTGCATGATCAGCCACGTGATCAGTGCATGATCAGTTACGTGAGCAGTGTATGATCAGCCACGTGATCAGTGCATGGTCAGACACGTGAACAGTGTATGATCAGCCACGTGATCAGTGCATGATAGCCACGTGATCAGTGCATGATCAGTCACGTGATCAGTGTATGATCAGCCACGTGAACAGTGCATGCTCAGTCACGTGATCTGGGCCTGCTGAGCTGCGTGATTACTGTCTGCTCATCTGCTTGACAATTGCCAGCTGAGCTGCACGATTCCTGCCTGTCATCTGCTTGACAATTATCAGCTGTGCTGCGTAATTCCTGCCTGCTCAGCTGCTTGATTATTGCCAGCTGAGCAGCATGATTCCTCACACTGAGTTCCATGATTATTGCCTGCTGACTGTTTGATTCGTGCCTACTCAGCTCTTTGTTTATTGCCTCCAGAGGCACATGATCAGTGTATGATAGCAAACATGATCAGCGCATGATCAGTCACATGATCAGCGCCATTAAGTCACGTGATCACTACATGATAGTCATGTGATCAGTCCATGCTCAGTCACGGTATCAGTGCATGATCAGCCACGTGATCAGTGCATGATCAGCCACGTGATCAGTTCATGATCAGCCACGTGATCAGTGCATGATCAGTCACGTGATCAGTGCATGACCAGGCACGTGATCAGTGCATGATCAGCCACGTGATCAGTGCATGATAGCCACGTGATCAGTGCATGATCAGTCACCTGATGGGTGTATGATCAGTCACGTGACCAGTACATGGTAGCTACATGATCATTGCATGATCAGCCACGTGAGTAGTGCATGATAGCCACGTGATCAGTGCATGATCAGTCACGTGATCAGTGCATGATCAGTCACGTGAACAGTGCATGATCAGTCACGTGATCAGTGCATGATCAGCCACGTGATCAGTGCATGATCAGTCACGTGATCAGTGCATGATCAGCCACGTGATCAGTGCATGATCAGTCACGTGATCAGTGCATGATATAGACGTGATCAGTGCATGATCAGTCACGTGATCAGTGCATGATAGCCACGTGATCAGTGCATGATCAGTCACGTGATCAGTGCATGATCAGTCACGTGATCAGTGCATGATAGCTACATGATCATGCATGATCAGCCACGTGATCAGTGCATGATAGCCACGTGATCAGTGCATGATAGTCACGTGATCAGTGCATGATCAGTCACGTGATCAGTGCATGATCAGCCACGTGATCAGTGCATGATCAGCCACGTGATCAGTGCATGATAGCCACGTGATCAGTGCATGATCAGTCACGTGATCAGTGCATGATCAGTCACGTGATCAGTGCATGATCAGCCACGTGATCAGTGCATGATAGCCACGTGATCAGTGCATGATCAGTCACGTGATCAGTGCATGATCAGTCACGTGACCAGTACATGGTAGCTACGTGATCAGTGCATGATCAGCCACGTGATAGTGCATGATAGCCACGTGATCAGTGCATGATCAGTCACGTGATCAGTGCATGATCAGTCACGTGATCAGTGCATGATCAGGCACGTGATCAGTGCATGATCAGCCACGTGATCAGTGCATGATGCCACGTGATCAGTGCATGATCAGTCACGTGATCAGTGCATGATCAGTCACGTGATCAGTGCATGATCAGCCACGTGATCAGTGCATGATCAGCCACGTGATCAGTGCATGATCAATCACGTGATCAGTGCATGATCAGTCACGTGATCAGTGCATGATAGCTACGTGATCAGTGCATGATCAGCCACGTGATCAGTGCATGATAGCCACGTGATCAGTGCATGATCAGTCACGTGATCAGTGCATGATCAGTCACGTGATCAGTGCATGATCAGTCACGTGATCAGTGCATGATCAATCACGTGATCAGTGCATGATCAGTCACGTGATCAGTGCATGATAGCTACGTGATCAGTGCATGATCAGCCACGTGATCAGTGCATGATAGCCACGTGATCAGTGCATGATAGCCACGTGATCAGTGCATGATCAGTCACGTGATAGTGCATGATCAGCCACGTGATCAGTGCATGATAGCCACGTGATCAGTGCATGATCAGCCACGTGATCAGTGCATGATCAGCCACGTGATCAGTGCATGATCAGTCACGTGATCATGCATGATCAGCCACGTGATCAGTGCATGATCAGCCACGTGATCAGTGCATGATCAGCCACGTGATCAGTGCATGATCAGTCACGTGATCAGTGCATGATCAGTCACGTGATCAGTGCATGATCATTTACGTGATCAGTGCATGATCAGTCACGTGACCAGTATATGGTAGCTACGTGATCATTGCATGACAGCCACGTGAGCAGTGCATGATAGCCACGTGATGTGTGCATGATCAGTTACGTGAGCAGTGTATGATCAGCCACGTGATCAGTGCATGAGTGCCACGTGATCAGTGCATGATATGTCACGTGACAGTGTGTGATCAGCCACGTGATGCATGATCAGCCACGTGATCAGTGCATGATAGCCACGTGATCAGTGCATGATCAGTTACGTGAGCAGTGTATGATCAGCCACGTGATCAGTGCATGGTCAGACACGTGAACAGTGTATGATCAGCCACGTGATCAGTGCATGATATCCACGTGATCAGTGCATGATCATCACGTGATCAGTGTATGATCAGCCACGTGAACAGTGCATGCTCAGTCACGTGATCAGGGCCTGCTGAGCTGCGTGATTACTGTCTGCTCATCTGCTTGACAATTGCCAGCTGAGCTGCACGATTCCTGCCTGTCATCTGCTTGACAATTGACAGCTGTGCTGCGTAATTCCTGCCTGCTCAGCTGCTTGATTATTGCCAGCTGAGCAGCATGATTCCTCACAGCTGAGTTCCATGATTATTGCCTGCTGACTGTTTGATTCGTGCCTACTCAGCTCTTTGTTTATTGCCTCCAGAGGCACATGATCAGTGTATGATAGCAAACATGATCAGTGCATGATCAGTCACATGATCAGTGCCATTAAGTCACGTGATCACTACATGATAGTCATGTGATCAGTCCATGCTCAGTCACGGTATCAGTGCATGATCAGCCACGTGATCAGTGCATGATCAGCCACGTGATCAGTGCATGATAGCCACGTGATCAGTGCATGATCAGTCACGTGATCAGTGCATGATCAGCCACGTGATCAGTGCATGATCAGCCACGTGATCAGTGCATGATCAGCCACGTGATCAGTGCATGATCAGTCACGTGATCAGTGTATGATCAGCCACGTGATCAGTGCATGGTCAGACACGTGATCAGTGTATGATCAGCCACGTGATCAGTGCATGATAGCCACGTGATCAGTGCATGATCAGTCACGTGATCAGTGTATGATCAGCCACGTGAACAGTGCATGCTCAGTCACGTGATCTGGGCCTGCTGAGCTGCGTGATTACTGTCTGCTCATCTGCTTGACAATTGCCAGCTGAGCTGCACGATTCCTGCCTGTCATCTGCTTGACAATTATCAGCTGTGCTGCATAATTCCTGCCTGCTCAGCTGCTTGATTATTGCCAGCTGAGCAGCATGATTCCTCACACCTGAGTTCCATGATTATTGCCTGCTGACTGTTTGATTCGTGCCTACTCAGCTCTTTGTTTATTGCCTCCAGAGGCACATGATCAGTGTATGATAGCAAACATGATCAGTGCATGATCAGTCACATGATCAGCGCCATTAAGTCACGTGATCACTACATGATAGTCATGTGATCAGTCCATGCTCAGTCACGGTATCAGTGCATGATCAGCCACGTGATCAGTGCATGATCAGCCACGTGATCAGTTCATGATAGCTATGTGATCAGTTCATGATTTGTCACGTGATCAGTGCATGACCAGGCACGTGATCAGTGCATGATCAGCCACGTGATCAGTGCATGATAGCCACGTGATCAGTGCATGATCAGTCACCTGATGGGTGTATGATCAGTCACGTGACCAGTACATGGTAGCTACATGATCATTGCATGATCAGCCACGTGAGTAGTGCATGATAGCCACGTGATCAGTGCATGATCAGTCACGTGATCAGTGCATGATCAGTCACGTGATCAGTGCATGATAAGTCACGTGATCAGTGCATGATCAATCACGTGATCAGTGCATGATCAGTCACGTGACCAGTACATGATAGCTACGTGATCAGTGCATGATCAGCCACGTGATCAGTGCATGATAGCCACGTGATCAGTGCATGATCAGTCACATGATCAGTGCATGATCATCCGGGTGATCAGTGCATGATCAGTCACGTGATCAGTGCATGATATAGACGTGATCAGTGCATGATCAGTCACGTGATCAGTGCATGATCAGCCACGTGATCAGTGCATGATAGCCAGTGATCAGTGCATGATAGCCAGTGATCAGTGCATGATCAGTCACGTGATCAGTGCATGATCAGCCACGTGATCAGTGCATGATAGCCAGTGATCAGTGCATGATCAGCCACGTGATCAGTGCATGATCAGTTACGTGATCAGTGCATGATCAGCCACGTGATCAGTGCATGATCAGACACGTGAACAGTGCATGATCAGCCACGTGATCAGTGCATGATAGCCACGTGATCAGTGCATGATCAGTTACGTGAGCAGTGTATGATCAGCCACGTGATCAGTGCATGGTCAGACACGTGAACAGTGTATGATCAGCCACGTGATCAGTGCATGATATCCAAGTGATCAGTGCATGATCATCACGTGATCAGTGTATGATCAGCCACGTGAACAGTGCATGCTCAGTCACGTGATCAGGGCCTGCTGAGCTGCGTGATTACTGTCTGCTCATCTGCTTGACAATTGCCAGCTGAGCTGCACGATTCCTGCCTGTCATCTGCTTGACAATTGCCAGCTGTGCTGCGTAATTCCTGCCTGCTCAGCTGCTTGATTATTGCCAGCTGAGCAGCATGATTCCTCACAGCTGAGTTCCATGATTATTGCCTGCTGACTGTTTGATTCGTGCCTACTCAGCTCTTTGTTTATTGCCTCCAGAGGCACATGATCAGTGTATGATAGCAAACATGATCAGTGCATGATCAGTCACATGATCAGCGCCATTAAGTCACGTGATCACTACATGATAGTCATGTGATCAGTCCATGCTCAGTCACGGTATCAGTGCATGATCAGCCACGTGATCAGTGCATGATCAGCCAGGTGATCAGTTCATGATAGCTATGTGATCAGTTCATGATTTGTCACGTGATCAGTGCATGATCAGGCACGTGATCAGTGCATGATCAGTCACGTGATCAGTGCATGATCAGTCACGTGATCAGTGCATGATCAGCCACGTGATCAGTGCATGATCAGCCACGTGATCAGTGCATGATCAATTACGTGATCAGTGCATGATCAGTCACGTGACCAGTACATGGTAGCTACGTGATCATTGCATGATCAGCCACGTGAGCAGTGCATGATAGCCACGTGATCAGTGCATGATCAGTCACGTGATCAGTGCATGATCACTCACGTGATCAGTGCATGATAAGTCACGTGATCAGTGCATGATCAATTACGTGATCAGTGCATGATCAGTCACGTGACCAGTACATGGTAGCTACGTGATCATTGCATGATCAGCCACGTGATCAGTGCATGATAGCCACGTGATCAGTGCATGATCAGTCACATGATCAGTGCATGATCATCCGGGTGATCAGTGCATGATCAGTCACGTGATCAGTGCATGATATAGACGTGATCAGTGCATGATCAGTCACGTGATCAGTGCATGATCAGCCACGTGATCAGTGCATGATAGCCAGTTATGAGTGCATGATAGCCAGTGATCAGTGCATGATCAGTCACGTGATCAGTGCATGATCAGCCACGTGATCAGTGCATGATAGCCACGTGATCAGTGCATGATCAGCCACGTGATCAGTGCATGATCAGTTACGTGAGCAGTGTATGATCAGCCACGTGATCAGTGCATGGTCAGACACGTGAACAGTGTATGATCAGCCACGTGATCAGTGCATGATAGCCACGTGATCAGTGCATGATCAGTCACGTGATCAGTGTATGATCAGCCACGTGAACAGTGCATGCTCAGTCACGTGATCTGGGCCTGCTGAGCTGCGTGATTACTGTCTGCTCATCTGCTTGACAATTGCCAGCTGAGCTGCACGATTCCTGCCTGTCATCTGCTTGACAATTGCCAGCTGTGCTGCGTAATTCCTGCCTGCTCAGCTGCTTGATTATTGCCAGCTGAGCAGCATGATTCCTCACACCTGAGTTCCATGATTATTGCCTGCTGACTGTTTGATTCGTGCCTACTCAGCTCTTTGTTTATTGCCTCCAGAGGCACATGATCAGTGTATGATAGCAAACATGATCAGCGCATGATCAGTCACATGATCAGCGCCATTAAGTCACGTGATCACTACATGATAGTCATGTGATCAGTCCATGCTCAGTCACGGTATCAGTGCATGATCAGCCACGTGATCAGTGCATGATCAGCCACGTGATCAGTTCATGATAGCTATGTGATCAGTGCATGATCAGTCACGTGATCAGTGCATGACCAGGCAGGTGATCAGTGCATGATCAGCCACGTGATCAGTGCATGATAGCCACGTGATCAGTGCATGATCAGTCACCTGATGGGTGTATGATCAGTCACGTGACCGGTACATGGTAGCTACAAGATCATTGCATGATGAGCCACGTTAGTAGTGCATGATAGCCACGTGATCAGTGCATGATCAGTCACGTGATCAGTGCATGATCAATCACGTGATCAGTGCATGATCACCACGTGATCAGTGCATGATAGCTACGTGATCAGTGCATGATCAGCCACGTGATCAGTGCATGATAGCCACGTGATCAGTGCATGATCAGTCACGTGATCAGTGCATGATCATCCGTGATCAGTGCATGATCAGTCATGATCAGTGCATGATATAGACGTGATCAGTGCATGATCAGTCACGTGATCAGTGTATGATCAGCCACGTGATCAGTGCATGATAGCCAGTGATGAGTGCATGATAGCCAGTGATCAGTGCATGATCAGTCACGTGATCAGTGCATGATCAGCCACGTGATCAGTGCATGATAGCCACTGATCAGTGCATGATCAGCCACGTGATCAGTGCATGATCAGTCACGTGATCAGTGCATGATCAGCCACGTGATCAGTGCATGATCAGCCACGTGATCAGTGCATGATCAGCCACGTGATCAGTGCATGATAGCCACGTGATCAGTGCATGATCAGTTACGTGATCAGTGTATGATCAGCCACGTGATCAGTGCATGATAGCCACGTGATCAGTGCATGATCAGTCACGTGATCAGTGTATGATCAGCCACGTGAACAGTGCATGCTCAGTCACGTGATCTGGGCCTGCTGAGCTGCGTGATTACTGTCTGCTCATCTGCTTGACAATTGCCAGCTGAGCTGCACGATTCCTGCCTGTCATCTGCTTGACAATTGCCAGCTGTGCTGCGTAATTCCTGCCTGCTCAGCTGCTTGATTATTGCCAGCTGAGCAGCATGATTCCTCACACCTGAGTTCCATGATTATTGCCTGCTGACTGTTTGATTCGTGCCTACTCAGCTCTTTGTTTATTGCCTCCAGAGGCACATGATCAGTGTATGATAGCAAACATGATCAGCGCATGATCAGTCACATGATCAGCGCCATTAAGTCACGTGATCACTACATGATAGTCATGTGATCAGTCCATGCTCAGTCACGGTATCAGTGCATGATCAGCCACGTGATCAGTGCATGATCAGCCACGTGATCAGTGCATGATAGCCACGTGATCAGTGCATGATCAGTCACGTGATCAGTGCATGACCAGGCACGTGATCAGTGCATGATCAGCCACGTGATCAGTGCATGATAGCCACGTGATCAGTGCATGATCAGTCACCTGATGGGTGTATGATCAGTCACGTGACCAGTACATGGTAGCTACATGATCATTGCATGATCAGCCACGTGAGTAGTGCATGATAGCCACGTGATCAGTGCATGATCAGTCACGTGATCAGTGCATGATCAGTCACGTGATCAGTGCATGATAAGTCACGTGATCAGTGCATGATCAGCCACGTGATCAGTGCATGATCAGTCACGTGATCAGTGCATGATAGCACGTGATCAGTGCATGATCAGACGTGATCAGTGCATGATAGCCACGTGATCAGTGCATGATAGCCACGTGATCAGTGCATGATCAGTCACGTGATCAGTACATGATAGCTACGTGATCAGTGCATGATCAGCCACGTGATCAGTGCATGATAGCCACGTGATCAGTGCATGATCAGTCACATGATCAGTGCATGATCATCCGTGATCAGTGCATGGGCAGTCATGTGATCAGTGCATGATATAGACGTGATCAGTGCATGATCAGTCACGTGATCAGTGCATGATCAGCCACGTGATCAGTGCATGATAGCCACGTGATCAGTGCATGATAGCCAGTGATCAGTGCATGATCAGTCACGTGATCAGTGCATGATCAGCCACGTGATCAGTGCATGATAGCCACTGATCAGTGCATGATCAGCCACGTGATCAGTGCATGATCAGTCACGTGATCAGTGCATGATCAGCCACGTGATCAGTGCATGATCAGCCACGTGATCAGTGCATGATCAGCCACGTGATCAGTGCATGATAGCCACGTGATCAGTGCATGATCAGTCACGTGATCAGTGTATGATCAGCCACGTGATCAGTGCATGATAGCCACGTGATCAGTGCATGATCAGTCACGTGATCAGTGTATGATCAGCCACGTGAACAGTGCATGCTCAGTCACGTGATCTGGGCCTGCTGAGCTGCGTGATTACTGTCTGCTCATCTGCTTGACAATTGCCAGCTGAGCTGCACGATTCCTGCCTGTCATCTGCTTGACAATTGCCAGCTGTGCTGCGTAATTCCTGCCTGCTCAGCTGCTTGATTATTGCCAGCTGAGCAGCATGATTCCTCACACCTGAGTTCCATGATTATTGCCTGCTGACTGTTTGATTCGTGCCTACTCAGCTCTTTGTTTATTGCCTCCAGAGGCACATGATCAGTGTATGATAGCAAACATGATCAGCGCATGATCAGTCACATGATCAGCGCCATTAAGTCACGTGATCACTACATGATAGTCATGTGATCAGTCCATGCTCAGTCACGGTATCAGTGCATGATCAGCCACGTGATCAGTGCATGATCAGCCACGTGATCAGTGCATGATAGCCACGTGATCAGTGCATGATTTGTCACGTGATCAGTGCATGACCAGGCACGTGATCAGTGCATGATCAGCCACGTGATCAGTGCATGATAGCCACGTGATCAGTGCATGATCAGTCACCTGATGGGTGTATGATCAGTCACGTGACCAGTACATGGTAGCTACATGATCATTGCATGATCAGCCACGTGAGTAGTGCATGATAGCCACGTGATCAGTGCATGATCAGTCACGTGATCAGTGCATGATCAGTCACGTGATCAGTGCATGATCAGTCACGTGATCAGTGCATGATCAATTACGTGATCAGTGCATGATCAGTCACGTGATCAGTGCATGATAGCTACGTGATCAGTGCATGATCAGCCACGTGATCAGTGCATGATAGCCACGTGATCAGTGCATGATCAGCCACGTGATCAGTGCATGATCAGTCACGTGATCAGTGCATGATAGCCACGTGATCAGTGCATGATCAGCCACGTGATCAGTGCATGATCAGCCACGTGATCAGTGCATGATCAGTCACGTGATCAGTGCATGATCAGCCACGTGATCAGTGCATGATCAGTCACGTGATCAGTGCATGATCAGCCACGTGATCAGTGCATGATCAGCCACGTGAACAGTGCATGCTCAGTCACGTGATCAGGGCCTGCTGAGCTGCGTGATTACTGTCTGCTCATCTGCTTGACAATTGCCAGCTGAGCTGCACGATTCCTGCCTGTCATCTGCTTGACAATTGCCAGCTGTGCTGCGTAATTCCTGCCTGCTCAGCTGCTTGATTATTGCCAGCTGAGCAGCATGATTCCTCACACCTGAGTTCCATGATTATTGCCTGCTGACTGTTTGATTCGTGCCTACTCAGCTCTTTGTTTATTGCCTCCAGAGGCACATGATCAGTGTATGATAGCAAACATGATCAGTGCATGATCAGTCACATGATCAGCGCCATTAAGTCACGTGATCACTACATGATAGTCATGTGATCAGTCCATGCTCAGTCACGGTATCAGTGCATGATCAGCCACGTGATCAGTGCATGATCAGCCACGTGATCAGTGCATGATAGCCACGTGATCAGTGCATGATCAGTCACGTGATCAGTGCATGATCAGGCACGTGATCAGTGCATGATCAGTCACGTGATCAGTGCATGATCAGTCACGTGATCAGTGCATGATCAGTGATCAGCCACGTGATCAGTGCATGATCAGCCACGTGATCAGTGCATGATCAGTCACGTGATCAGTGCATGATCAGTCACGTGACCAGTACATGGTAGCTACGTGATCATTGCATGATCAGCCACGTGAGCAGTGCATGATAGCCACGTGATCAGTGCATGATCAGTCACGTGATCAGTGCATGATCAGTCACGTGATCAGTGCATGATCAGTCACGTGATCAGTGCATGATCAATTACGTGATCAGTGCATGATCAGTCACGTGATCAGTACATGGTAGCTACGTGATCATTGCATGATCAGCCACGTGAGCAGTGCATGATAGCCACGTGATCAGTGCATGATCAGTCCAATGATCAGTGTATGATCATCCGTGATCAGTGCATGATCAGTCACGTGATCAGTGCATGATATAGACGTGATCAGTGCATGATCAGTCACGTGATCAGTGCATGATCAGCCACGTGATCAGTGCATGATAGCCAGTGATGAGTGCATGATAGCCAGTGATCAGTGCATGATCAGTCACGTGATCAGTGCATGATCAGCCACGTGATCAGTGCATGATCAGCCACGTGATCAGTGCATGATCAGCCACGTGATCAGTGCATGATCAGTCACGTGATCAGTGCATGATCAGCCACGTGATCAGTGCATGATCAGTCACGTGATCAGTGTATGATCAGCCACGTGAACAGTGCATGCTCAGTCACGTGATCTGGGCCTGCTGAGCTGCGTGATTACTGTCTGCTCATCTGCTTGACAATTGCCAGCTGAGCTGCACGATTCCTGCCTGTCATCTGCTTGACAATTGCCAGCTGTGCTGCGTAATTCCTGCCTGCTCAGCTGCTTGATTATTGCCAGCTGAGCAGCATGATTCCTCACACCTGAGTTCCATGATTATTGCCTGCTGACTGTTTGATTCGTGCCTACTCAGCTCTTTGTTTATTGCCTCCAGAGGCACATGATCAGTGTATGATAGCAAACATGATCAGCGCATGATCAGTCACATGATCAGCGCCATTAAGTCACGTGATCACTACATGATAGTCATGTGATCAGTCCATGCTCAGTCACGGTATCAGTGCATGATCAGCCACGTGATCAGTGCATGATCAGCCACGTGATCAGTGCATGATCAGCCACGTGATCAGTGCATGATCAGTCACGTGATCAGTGCATGACCAGGCACGTGATCAGTGCATGATCAGCCACGTGATCAGTGCATGATAGCCACGTGATCAGTGCATGATCAGTCACCTGATGGGTGTATGATCAGTCACGTGACCGTACATGGTAGCTACATGATCATTGCATGATCAGCCACGTGAGTAGTGCATGATAGCCACGTGATCAGTGCATGATCAGTCACGTGATCAGTGCATGATCAGTCACGTGATCAGTGCATGATAAGTCACGTGATCAGTGCATGATCAGCCACGTGATCAGTGCATGATCAGTCACGTGATCAGTGCATGATAGCCACGTGATCAGTGCATGATCAGCCACGTGATCAGTGCATGATAGCCACGTGATCAGTGCATGATAGCCACGTGATCAGTGCATGATCAGTCACGTGATCAGTGCATGATCAGTCACGTGATCAGTGCATGATCAATTACGTGATCAGTGCATGATCAGTCACGTGATCAGTGCATGGTAGCTACGTGATCAGTGCATGATCAGCCACGTGATCAGTGCATGATAGCCACGTGATCAGTGCATGATCAGTCACATGATCAGTGCATGATCATCCACGTGATCAGTGCATGATCAGTCACGTGATCAGTGCATGATATAGACGTGATCAGTGCATGATCAGTCACGTGATCAGTGTATGATCAGCCACGTGATCAGTGCATGATAGCCAGTGATGAGTGCATGATAGCCAGTGATCAGTGCATGATCAGTCACGTGATCAGTGTATGATCAGCCACGTGATCAGTGCATGATAGCCACGTGATCAGTGCATGATCAGCCACGTGATCAGTGCATGATCAGTCACGTGATCAGTGCATGATCAGCCACGTGATCAGTGCATGATCAGCCACGTGATCAGTGCATGATCAGCCACGTGATCAGTGCATGATCAGCCACGTGATCAGTGCATGATCAGTCACGTGAACAGTGTATGATCAGCCACGTGATCAGTGCATGATAGCCACGTGATCAGTGCATGATCAGTCACGTGATCAGTGTATGATCAGCCACGTGAACAGTGCATGCTCAGTCACGTGATCTGGGCCTGCTGAGCTGCGTGATTACTGTCTGCTCATCTGCTTGACAATTGCCAGCTGAGCTGCACGATTCCTGCCTGTCATCTGCTTGACAATTGCCAGCTGTGCTGCGTAATTCCTGCCTGCTCAGCTGCTTGATTATTGCCAGCTGAGCAGCATGATTCCTCACACCTGAGTTCCATGATTATTGCCTGCTGACTGTTTGATTCGTGCCTACTCAGCTCTTTGTTTATTGCCTCCAGAGGCACATGATCAGTGTATGATAGCAAACATGATCAGCGCATGATCAGTCACATGATCAGCGCCATTAAGTCACGTGATCACTACATGATAGTCATGTGATCAGTCCATGCTCAGTCACGGTATCAGTGCATGATCAGCCACGTGATCAGTGCATGATCAGCCACGTGATCAGTGCATGATCAGCCACGTGATCAGTGCATGATCAGTCACGTGATCAGTGCATGACCAGGCACGTGATCAGTGCATGATCAGCCACGTGATCAGTGCATGATAGCCACGTGATCAGTGCATGATCAGTCACCTGATGGGTGTATGATCAGTCACGTGACCTGTACATGGTAGCTACATGATCATTGCATGATCAGCCACGTGATCAGTGCATGATAGCCACGTGATCAGTGCATGATCAGTCACGTGATCAGTGCATGATCAGTCACGTGATCAGTGCATGATCAGCCACGTGATCAGTGCATGATCAGCCACGTGATCAGTGCATGATCAATCACGTGATCAGTGCATGATCAGTCACGTGATCAGTGCATGATAGCCACGTGATCAGTGCATGATCAGCCACGTGATCAGTGCATGATAGCCACGTGATCAGTGCATGATCAGTCACGTGATCAGTGCATGATCAGCCACGTGATCAGTGCATGATCAGTCACGTGATCAGTGCATGATCAATTACGTGATCAGTGCATGATCAGTCACGTGACCAGTACATGGTAGCTACGTGATCATTGCATGATCAGCCGTGATCAGTGCATGATAGCCACGTGATCAGTGCATGATAGCCACGTGATCAGTGCATGATCAGTCATGTGATACGTGATCAGCCACGTGATCAGTGCATGATATCCACGTGATCAGTGCATGATAGCCACGTGATCAGTGCATGAGAGCCACGTGATCAGTGCATGATCAGTCACGTGATACATGTGTGATCAGCCACGTGATCAGTGCATGATGAGCCACGTGATCAGTGCATGATCAATTACGTGATCAGTGCATGATCAGTCACGTGATCAGTACATGGTTGCTACGTGATCGTTGCATGATCAGCCACGTGAGCAGTGCATGATAGCCACGTGATCAGTGCATGATCAGTCACGTGATCAGTGCATGATCAGTCACGTGAACAGTGCATGATCATTTACGTGATCAGTGCATGATCAGTCACGTGACCAGTATATGGTAGCTACGTGATCATTCCATGACAGCCACGTGAGCAGTGCATGATAGCCACGTGATGTGTGCATGATGAGTTACGTGAGCAGAGTATGATCAGCCACGTGATCAGTGCATGAGTGCCACGTGATCAGTGCATGATATGTCACGTGACAGGTGTGTGATCAGCCACGTGAACAGTGCATGTTCAGCCACGTGATCAGTGCATGATAGCCACGTGATCAGTGCATGATCAGTTACGTGAGCAGTGTATGATCAGCCACGTGATCAGTGCATGGTCAGACACGTGAACAGTGTATGATCAGCCACGTGATCAGTGCATGATATCCAAGTGATCAGTGCATGATCATCACGTGATCAGTGTATGATCAGCCACGTGAACAGTGCATGCTCAGTCACGTGATCAGGGCCTGCTGAGCTGCGTGATTACTGTCTGCTCATCTGCTTGACAATTGCCAGCTGAGCTGCACGATTCCTGCCTGTCATCTGCTTGACAATTGCCAGCTGTGCTGCGTAATTCCTGCCTGCTCAGCTGCTTGATTATTGCCAGCTGAGCAGCATGATTCCTCACACCTGAGTTCCATGATTATTGCCTGCTGACTGTTTGATTCGTGCCTACTCAGCTCTTTGTTTATTGCCTCCAGAGGCACATGATCAGTGTATGATAGCAAACATGATCAGCGCATGATCAGTCACATGATCAGCGCCATTAAGTCACGTGATCACTACATGATAGTCATGTGATCAGTCCATGCTCAGTCACGGTATCAGTGCATGATCAGCCACGTGATCAGTGCATGATCAGCCACGTGATCAGTGCATGATAGCCACGTGATCAGTGCATGATCAGTCACGTGATCAGTGCATGACCAGGCACGTGATCAGTGCATGATCAGCCACGTGATCAGTGCATGATAGCCACGTGATCAGTGCATGATCAGTCACCTGATCAGTGTATGATCAGTCACGTGACCAGTACATGGTAGCTACATGATCATTGCATGATCAGCCACGTGAGTAGTGCATGATAGCCACGTGATCAGTGCATGATCAGTCACGTGATCAGTGCATGATCAGTCACGTGATCAGTGCATGATCAGTCACGTGATCAGTGCATGATCAATTACGTGATCAGTGCATGATCAGTCACGTGATCAGTGCATGATAGCCACGTGATCAGTGCATGATCAGCCACGTGATCAGTGCATGATAGCCACGTGATCAGTGCATGATCAGCCACGTGATCAGTGCATGATCAGTCACGTGATCAGTGCATGATAGCCACGTGATCAGTGCATGATCAGCCACGTGATCAGTGCATGATCAGCCACGTGATCAGTGCATGATCAGCCACGTGATCAGTGCATGATCAGCCACGTGATCAGTGCATGATCAGCCACGTGATCAGTGCATGATCAGCCACGTGATCAGTGCATGATCAGCCACGTGAACAGTGCATGCTCAGTCACGTGATCAGGGCCTGCTGAGCTGCGTGATTACTGTCTGCTCATCTGCTTGACAATTGCCAGCTGAGCTGCACGATTCCTGCCTGTCATCTGCTTGACAATTGCCAGCTGTGCTGCGTAATTCCTGCCTGCTCAGCTGCTTGATTATTGCCAGCTGAGCAGCATGATTCCTCACACCTGAGTTCCATGATTATTGCCTGCTGACTGTTTGATTCGTGCCTACTCAGCTCTTTGTTTATTGCCTCCAGAGGCACATGATCAGTGTATGATAGCAAACATGATCAGTGCATGATCAGTCACATGATCAGCGCCATTAAGTCACGTGATCACTACATGATAGTCATGTGATCAGTCCATGCTCAGTCACGGTATCAGTGCATGATCAGCCACGTGATCAGTGCATGATCAGCCAGGTGATCAGTGCATGATAGCTATGTGATCAGTGCATGATCAGTCACGTGATCAGTGCATGACCAGGCACGTGATCAGTGCATGATCAGTCACGTGATCAGTGCATGATCAGTCACGTGATCAGTGCATGATCAGTGATCAGCCACGTGATCAGTGCATGATCAGCCACGTGATCAGTGCATGATCAGTCACGTGATCAGTGCATGATCAGTCACGTGACCAGTACATGGTAGCTACGTGATCATTGCATGATCAGCCACGTGAGCAGTGCATGATAGCCACGTGATCAGTGCATGATCAGTCACGTGATCAGTGCATGATCACTCACGTGATCAGTGCATGATCAGTCACGTGATCAGTGCATGATCAATTACGTGATCAGTGCATGATCAGTCACGTGACCAGTACATGGTAGCTACGTGATCATTGCATGATCAGCCACGTGAGCAGTGCATGATAGCCACGTGATCAGTGCATGATCAGTCCAATGATCAGTGTATGATCATCCACGTGATCAGTGCATGATCAGTCATGTGATCAGTGCATGATATAGACGTGATCAGTGCATGATCAGTCACGTGATCAGTGCATGATCAGCCACGTGATCAGTGCATGATAGCCAGTGATGAGTGCATGATAGCCAGTGATCAGTGCATGATCAGTCACGTGATCAGTGCATGATCAGCCACGTGATCAGTGCATGATAGCCACGTGATCAGTGCATGATCAGCCACGTGATCAGTGCATGATCAGTCACGTGATCAGTGTATGATCAGCCACGTGATCAGTGCATGATCAGTCACGTGATCAGTGTATGATCAGCCACGTGAACAGTGCATGCTCAGTCACGTGATCTGGGCCTGCTGAGCTGCGTGATTACTGTCTGCTCATCTGCTTGACAATTGCCAGCTGAGCTGCACGATTCCTGCCTGTCATCTGCTTGACAATTGCCAGCTGTGCTGCGTAATTCCTGCCTGCTCAGCTGCTTGATTATTGCCAGCTGAGCAGCATGATTCCTCACACCTGAGTTCCATGATTATTGCCTGCTGACTGTTTGATTCGTGCCTACTCAGCTCTTTGTTTATTGCCTCCAGAGGCACATGATCAGTGTATGATAGCAAACATGATCAGCGCATGATCAGTCACATGATCAGCGCCATTAAGTCACGTGATCACTACATGATAGTCATGTGATCAGTCCATGCTCAGTCACGGTATCAGTGCATGATCAGCCACGTGATCAGTGCATGATCAGCCACGTGATCAGTGCATGATAGCCACGTGATCAGTGCATGATCAGTCACGTGATCAGTGCATGATCAGGCACGTGATCAGTGCATGATCAGCCACGTGATCAGTGCATGATAGCCACGTGATCAGTGCATGATCAGTCACCTGATGGGTGTATGATCAGTCACGTGACCAGTACATGGTAGCTACATGATCATTGCATGATCAGCCACGTGAGTAGTGCATGATAGCCACGTGATCAGTGCATGATCAGTCACGTGATCAGTGCATGATCAGTCACGTGATCAGTGCATGATAAGTCACGTGATCAGTGCATGATCAGCCACGTGATCAGTGCATGATCAGTCACGTGATCAGTGCATGATAGCCACGTGATCAGTGCATGATCAGCCACGTGATCAGTGCATGATAGCCACGTGATCAGTGCATGATAGCCACGTGATCAGTGCATGATCAGTCACGTGATCAGTGCATGATCAGTCACGTGATCAGTGCATGATCAATTACGTGATCAGTGCATGATCAGTCACGTGATCAGTACATGGTAGCTACGTGATCAGTGCATGATCAGCCACGTGATCAGTGCATGATAGCCACGTGATCAGTGCATGATCAGTCGTGATCAGTGCATGATCATCCACGTGATCAGTGCATGATCAGTCACGTGATCAGTGCATGATATAGACGTGATCAGTGCATGATCAGTCACGTGATCAGTGCATGATCAGCCACGTGATCAGTGCATGATAGCCACGTGATCAGTGCATGATAGCCACGTGATCAGTGCATGATCAGTCACGTGATCAGTGCATGATCAGCCACGTGATCAGTGCATGATAGCCACTGATCAGTGCATGATCAGCCACGTGATCAGTGCATGATCAGTCAC
This sequence comes from Bos javanicus, assembly GCF_032452875.1. Lineage (NCBI taxonomy): Eukaryota > Metazoa > Chordata > Mammalia > Artiodactyla > Bovidae > Bos > Bos javanicus. The sequence continues at coordinate 241,387 of NW_026893634.1, forward strand.
GTGATCAGTGCATGATCAGCCACGTGATCAGTGCATGATCAGCCACGTGATCAGTGCATGATCAGCCACGTGATCAGTGCATGATCAGCCACGTGATCAGTGCATGATCAGTCACGTGACAGTGTATGATCAGCCACGTGATCAGTGCATGATAGCCACGTGATCAGTGCATGATCAGTCACGTGATCAGTGTATGATCAGCCACGTGAACAGTGCATGCTCAGTCACGTGATCTGGGCCTGCTGAGCTGCGTGATTACTGTCTGCTCATCTGCTTGACAATTGCCAGCTGAGCTGCACGATTCCTGCCTGTCATCTGCTTGACAATTGCCAGCTGTGCTGCGTAATTCCTGCCTGCTCAGCTGCTTGATTATTGCCAGCTGAGCAGCATGATTCCTCACACCTGAGTTCCATGATTATTGCCTGCTGACTGTTTGATTCGTGCCTACTCAGCTCTTTGTTTATTGCCTCCAGAGGCACATGATCAGTGTATGATAGCAAACATGATCAGCGCATGATCAGTCACATGATCAGCGCCATTAAGTCACGTGATCACTACATGATAGTCATGTGATCAGTCCATGCTCAGTCACGGTATCAGTGCATGATCAGCCACGTGATCAGTGCATGATCAGCCAGGTGATCAGTGCATGATCAGCCACGTGATCAGTGCATGATCAGTCACGTGATCAGTGCATGATCAGGCACGTGATCAGTGCATGATCAGCCACGTGATCAGTGCATGATAGCCACGTGATCAGTGCATGATCAGTCACCTGATGGGTGTATGATCAGTCACGTGACCAGTACATGGTAGCTACATGATCATTGCATGATCAGCCACGTGATCAGTGCATGATAGCCACGTGATCAGTGCATGATCAGTCACGTGATCAGTGCATGATCAGTCACGTGATCAGTGCATGATCAGCCACGTGATCAGTGCATGATCAGCCACGTGATCAGTGCATGATCAATTACGTGATCAGTGCATGATCAGTCACGTGATCAGTGCATGATAGCTACGTGATCAGTGCATGATCAGCCACATGATCAGTGCATGATAGCCACGTGATCAGTGCATGATCAGTCACGTGATCAGTGCATGATCAGTCACGTGATCAGTGCATGATCAGTCACGTGATCAGTGCATGATCAATTACGTGATCAGTGCATGATCAGTCACGTGACCAGTACATGATAGCTACGTGATCATTGCATGATCAGCCACGTGATCAGTGCATGATAGCCACGTGATCAGTGCATGATAGCCACGTGATCAGTGCATGATCAGTCATGTGATACGTGTGTGATCAGCCACGTGATCAGTGCATGATATCCACGTGATCAGTGCATGATAGCCACGTGATCAGTGCATGAGAGCCACGTGATCAGTGCATGATCAGTCACGTGATACATGTGTGATCAGCCACGTGATCAGTGCATGATGAGCCACGTGATCAGTGCAGGATCAATTACGTGATCAGTGCATGATCAGTCACGTGACCAGTACATGGTTGCTACGTGATCGTTGCATGATCAGCCACGTGAGCAGAGCATGATAGCCACGTGATCAGTGCATGATCAGTCACGTGATCAGTACATGATCAGTCACGTGAACAGTGCATGATCATTTACGTGATCTGTGCATGATCAGTCACGTGACCAGTATATGGTAGCTACGTGATCATTCCATGACGAGCCACGTGAGCAGTGCATGATAGCCACGTGATGTGTGCATGATGAGTTACGTGAGCAGAGTATGATCAGCCACGTGATCAGTGCATGAGTGCCACGTGATCAGTGCATGATATGTCACGTGACAGGTGTGTGATCAGCCACGTGAACAGTGCATGTTCAGCCACGTGATCAGTGCATGATAGCCACGTGATCAGTGCATGATCAGTTACGTGAGCAGTGTATGATCAGCCACGTGATCAGTGCATGGTCAGACACGTGAACAGTGTATGATCAGCCACGTGATCAGTGCATGATATCCAAGTGATCAGTGCATGATCATCACGTGATCAGTGTATGATCAGCCACGTGAACAGTGCATGCTCAGTCACGTGATCAGGGCCTGCTGAGCTGCGTGATTACTGTCTGCTCATCTGCTTGACAATTGCCAGCTGAGCTGCACGATTCCTGCCTGTCATCTGCTTGACAATTGCCAGCTGTGCTGCGTAATTCCTGCCTGCTCAGCTGCTTGATTATTGCCAGCTGAGCAGCATGATTCCTCACACCTGAGTTCCATGATTATTGCCTGCTGACTGTTTGATTCGTGCCTACTCAGCTCTTTGTTTATTGCCTCCAGAGGCACATGATCAGTGTATGATAGCAAACATGATCAGCGCATGATCAGTCACATGATCAGCGCCATTAAGTCACGTGATCACTACATGATAGTCATGTGATCAGTCCATGCTCAGTCACGGTATCAGTGCATGATCAGCCACGTGATCAGTGCATGATCAGCCACGTGATCAGTGCATGATCAGCCACGTGATCAGTGCATGATCAGTCACGTGATCAGTGCATGATCAGGCACGTGATCAGTGCATGATCAGCCACGTGATCAGTGCATGATAGCCACGTGATCAGTGCATGATCAGTCACCTGATGGGTGTATGATCAGTCACGTGACCAGTACATGGTAGCTACATGATCATTGCATGATCAGCCACGTGAGTAGTGCATGATAGCCACGTGATCAGTGCATGATCAGTCACGTGATCAGTGCATGATCAGTCACGTGATCAGTGCATGATAGTCACGTGATCAGTGCATGATCAGCCACGTGATCAGTGCATGATCAGTCACGTGATCAGTGCATGATAGCTACGTGATCAGTGCATGATCAGCCACGTGATCAGTGCATGATAGCCACGTGATCAGTGCATGATCAGCCACGTGATCAGTGCATGATCAGTCACGTGATCAGTGCATGATCAGTCACGTGATCAGTGCATGATCAATTACGTGATCAGTGCATGATCAGTCACGTGACCAGTACATGGTAGCTACGTGATCATTGCATGATCAGCCACGTGAGCAGTGCATGATAGCCACGTGATCAGTGCATGATCAGTCACGTGATCAGTGCATGATCATCCGTGATCAGTGCATGATCAGTCACGTGATCAGTGCATGATATAGACGTGATCAGTGCATGATCAGTCACGTGATCAGTGCATGATCAGCCACGTGATCAGTGCATGATAGCCAGTGATCAGTGCATGATAGCCAGTGATCAGTGCATGATCAGTCACGTGATCAGTGCATGATCAGCCACGTGATCAGTGCATGATAGCCACGTGATCAGTGCATGATCAGCCACGTGATCAGTGCATGATCAGTTACGTGAGCAGTGCATGATCAGCCACGTGATCAGTGCATGGTCAGACACGTGAACAGTGTATGATCAGCCACGTGATCAGTGCATGATAGCCACGTGATCAGTGCATGATCAGTCACGTGATCAGTGTATGATCAGCCACGTGAACAGTGCATGCTCAGTCACGTGATCTGGGCCTGCTGAGCTGCGTGATTACTGTCTGCTCATCTGCTTGACAATTGCCAGCTGAGCTGCACGATTCCTGCCTGTCATCTGCTTGACAATTGCCAGCTGTGCTGCGTAATTCCTGCCTGCTCAGCTGCTTGATTATTGCCAGCTGAGCAGCATGATTCCTCACACCTGAGTTCCATGATTATTGCCTGCTGACTGTTTGATTCGTGCCTACTCAGCTCTTTGTTTATTGCCTCCAGAGGCACATGATCAGTGTATGATAGCAAACATGATCAGCGCATGATCAGTCACATGATCAGCGCCATTAAGTCACGTGATCACTACATGATAGTCATGTGATCAGTCCATGCTCAGTCACGGTATCAGTGCATGATCAGCCACGTGATCAGTGCATGATCAGCCACGTGATCAGTGCATGATAGCCACGTGATCAGTGCATGATCAGTCACGTGATCAGTGCATGATCAGGCACGTGATCAGTGCATGATCAGCCACGTGATCAGTGCATGATAGCCACGTGATCAGTGCATGATCAGTCACCTGATGGTGTATGATCAGTCACGTGACCAGTACATGGTAGCTACATGATCATTGCATGATCAGCCACGTGATCAGTGCATGATAGCCACGTGATCAGTGCATGATCAGTCACGTGATCAGTGCATGATCAGTCACGTGATCAGTGCATGATCAGCCACGTGATCAGTGCATGATCAGCCACGTGATCAGTGCATGATCAATTACGTGATCAGTGCATGATCAGTCACGTGATCAGTGCATGATAGCTACGTGATCAGTGCATGATCAGCCACGTGATCAGTGCATGATAGCCACGTGATCAGTGCATGATCAGTCACGTGATCAGTGCATGATCAGTCACGTGATCAGTGCATGATCAGTCACGTGATCAGTGCATGATCAATTACGTGATCAGTGCATGATCAGTCACGTGATCAGTACATGATAGCTACGTGATCATGCATGATCAGCCACGTGATCAGTGCATGATAGCCACGTGATCAGTGCATGATAGCCACGTGATCAGTGCATGATCAGTCATGTGATACGTGTGTGATCAGCCACGTGATCAGTGCATGATATCCACGTGATCAGTGCATGATAGCCACGTGATCAGTGCATGAGAGCCACGTGATCAGTGCATGATCAGTCACGTGATACATGTGTGATCAGCCACGTGATCAGTGCATGATGAGCCACGTGATCAGTGCAGGATCAATTACGTGATCAGTGCATGATCAGTCACGTGACCAGTACATGGTTGCTACGTGATCGTTGCATGATCAGCCACGTGAGCAGAGCATGATAGCCACGTGATCAGTGCATGATCAGTCACGTGATCAGTACATGATCAGTCACGTGAACAGTGCATGATCATTTACGTGATCTGTGCATGATCAGTCACGTGACCAGTATATGGTAGCTACGTGATCATTCCATGACGAGCCACGTGAGCAGTGCATGATAGCCACGTGATGTGTGCATGATGAGTTACGTGAGCAGAGTATGATCAGCCACGTGATCAGTGCATGAGTGCCACGTGATCAGTGCATGATATGTCACGTGACAGGTGTGTGATCAGCCACGTGAACAGTGCATGTTCAGCCACGTGATCAGTGCATGATAGCCACGTGATCAGTGCATGATCAGTTACGTGAGCAGTGTATGATCAGCCACGTGATCAGTGCATGGTCAGACACGTGAACAGTGTATGATCAGCCACGTGATCAGTGCATGATATCCAAGTGATCAGTGCATGATCATCACGTGATCAGTGTATGATCAGCCACGTGAACAGTGCATGCTCAGTCACGTGATCAGGGCCTGCTGAGCTGCGTGATTACTGTCTGCTCATCTGCTTGACAATTGCCAGCTGAGCTGCACGATTCCTGCCTGTCATCTGCTTGACAATTGCCAGCTGTGCTGCGTAATTCCTGCCTGCTCAGCTGCTTGATTATTGCCAGCTGAGCAGCATGATTCCTCACACCTGAGTTCCATGATTATTGCCTGCTGACTGTTTGATTCGTGCCTACTCAGCTCTTTGTTTATTGCCTCCAGAGGCACATGATCAGTGTATGATAGCAAACATGATCAGCGCATGATCAGTCACATGATCAGCGCCATTAAGTCACGTGATCACTACATGATAGTCATGTGATCAGTCCATGCTCAGTCACGGTATCAGTGCATGATCAGCCACGTGATCAGTGCATGATCAGCCACGTGATCAGTGCATGATCAGCCACGTGATCAGTGCATGATCAGTCACGTGATCAGTGCATGATCAGGCACGTGATCAGTGCATGATCAGCCACGTGATCAGTGCATGATAGCCACGTGATCAGTGCATGATCAGTCACCTGATGGGTGTATGATCAGTCACGTGACCTGTACATGGTAGCTACATGATCATTGCATGATCAGCCACGTGAGTAGTGCATGATAGCCACGTGATCAGTGCATGATCAGTCACGTGATCAGTGCATGATCAGTCACGTGATCAGTGCATGATAGTCACGTGATCAGTGCATGATCAGCCACGTGATCAGTGCATGATCAGTCACGTGATCAGTGCATGATAGCTACGTGATCAGTGCATGATCAGCCACGTGATCAGTGCATGATAGCCACGTGATCAGTGCATGATAGCCACGTGATCAGTGCATGATCAGTCACGTGATCAGTGCATGATCAGTCACGTGATCAGTGCATGATCAATTACGTGATCAGTGCATGATCAGTCACGTGATCAGTACATGGTAGCTACGTGATCAGTGCATGATCAGCCACGTGATCAGTGCATGATAGCCACGTGATCAGTGCATGATCAGTCACATGATCAGTGCATGATCATCCACGTGATCAGTGCATGATCAGTCATGTGATCAGTGCATGATATAGACGTGATCAGTGCATGATCAGTCACGTGATCAGTGCATGATCAGCCACGTGATCAGTGCATGATAGCCAGTGATCAGTGCATGATAGCCAGTGATCAGTGCATGATCAGTCACGTGATCAGTGCATGATCAGCCACGTGATCAGTGCATGATAGCCACTGATCAGTGCATGATCAGCCACGTGATCAGTGCATGATCAGTCACGTGATCAGTGCATGATCAGCCACGTGATCAGTGCATGATCAGCCACGTGATCAGTGCATGATCAGCCACGTGATCAGTGCATGATCAGCCACGTGATCAGTGCATGATCAGTCACGTGATCAGTGTATGATCAGCCACGTGATCAGTGCATGATAGCCACGTGATCAGTGCATGATCAGTCACGTGATCAGTGTATGATCAGCCACGTGAACAGTGCATGCTCAGTCACGTGATCTGGGCCTGCTGAGCTGCGTGATTACTGTCTGCTCATCTGCTTGACAATTGCCAGCTGAGCTGCACGATTCCTGCCTGTCATCTGCTTGACAATTGCCAGCTGTGCTGCGTAATTCCTGCCTGCTCAGCTGCTTGATTATTGCCAGCTGAGCAGCATGATTCCTCACACCTGAGTTCCATGATTATTGCCTGCTGACTGTTTGATTCGTGCCTACTCAGCTCTTTGTTTATTGCCTCCAGAGGCACATGATCAGTGTATGATAGCAAACATGATCAGCGCATGATCAGTCACATGATCAGCGCCATTAAGTCACGTGATCACTACATGATAGTCATGTGATCAGTCCATGCTCAGTCACGGTATCAGTGCATGATCAGCCACGTGATCAGTGCATGATCAGCCACGTGATCAGTGCATGATCAGCCACGTGATCAGTGCATGATCAGTCACGTGATCAGTGCATGATCAGGCACGTGATCAGTGCATGATCAGCCACGTGATCAGTGCATGATAGCCACGTGATCAGTGCATGATCAGTCACCTGATGGGTGTATGATCAGTCACGTGACCAGTACATGGTAGCTACATGATCATTGCATGATCAGCCACGTGAGTAGTGCATGATAGCCACGTGATCAGTGCATGATCAGTCACGTGATCAGTGCATGATCAGTCACGTGATCAGTGCATGATCAGCCACGTGATCAGTGCATGATCAGCCACGTGATCAGTGCATGATCAGTCACGTGATCAGTGCATGATCAGTCACGTGATCAGTGCATGATAGCTACGTGATCAGTGCATGATCAGCCACGTGATCAGTGCATGATAGCCACGTGATCAGTGCATGATCAGTCACGTGATCAGTGCATGATCAGTCACGTGATCAGTGCATGATCAGTCACGTGATCAGTGCATGATCAATTACGTGATCAGTGCATGATCAGTCACGTGATCAGTACATGGTAGCTACGTGATCATTGCATGATCAGCCACGTGATCAGTGCATGATAGCCACGTGATCAGTGCATGATAGCCACGTGATCAGTGCATGATCAGTCATGTGATACGTGTGTGATCAGCCACGTGATCAGTGCATGATATCCACGTGATCAGTGCATGATAGCCACGTGATCAGTGCATGAGAGCCACGTGATCAGTGCATGATCAGTCACGTGATACATGTGTGATCAGCCACGTGATCAGTGCATGATGAGCCACGTGATCAGTGCATGATCAATTACGTGATCAGTGCATGATCAGTCACGTGACCAGTACATGGTTGCTACGTGATCGTTGCATGATCAGCCACGTGAGCAGAGCATGATAGCCACGTGATCAGTGCATGATCAGTCACGTGATCAGTACATGATCAGTCACGTGAACAGTGCATGATCATTTACGTGATCTGTGCATGATCAGTCACGTGACCAGTATATGGTAGCTACGTGATCATTCCATGACGAGCCACGTGAGCAGTGCATGATAGCCACGTGATGTGTGCATGATGAGTTACGTGAGCAGTGTATGATCAGCCACGTGATCAGTGCATGATATGTCACGTGACAGGTGTGTGATCAGCCACGTGAACAGTGCATGTTCAGCCACGTGATCAGTGCATGATAGCCACGTGATCAGTGCATGATCAGTTACGTGAGCAGTGTATGATCAGCCACGTGATCAGTGCATGGTCAGACACGTGAACAGTGTATGATCAGCCACGTGATCAGTGCATGATATCCAAGTGATCAGTGCATGATCATCACGTGATCAGTGTATGATCAGCCACGTGAACAGTGCATGCTCAGTCACGTGATCAGGGCCTGCTGAGCTGCGTGATTACTGTCTGCTCATCTGCTTGACAATTGCCAGCTGAGCTGCACGATTCCTGCCTGTCATCTGCTTGACAATTGCCAGCTGTGCTGCGTAATTCCTGCCTGCTCAGCTGCTTGATTATTGCCAGCTGAGCAGCATGATTCCTCACAGCTGAGTTCCATGATTATTGCCTGCTGACTGTTTGATTCGTGCCTACTCAGCTCTTTGTTTATTGCCTCCAGAGGCACATGATCAGTGTATGATAGCAAACATGATCAGTGCATGATCAGTCACATGATCAGCGCCATTAAGTCACGTGATCACTACATGATAGTCATGTGATCAGTCCATGCTCAGTCACGGTATCAGTGCATGATCAGCCACGTGATCAGTGCATGATCAGCCACGTGATCAGTGCATGATCAGCCACGTGATCAGTGCATGATCAGTCACGTGATCAGTGCATGACCAGGCACGTGATCAGTGCATGATCAGCCACGTGATCAGTGCATGATAGCCACGTGATCAGTGCATGATCAGTCACCTGATGGGTGTATGATCAGTCACGTGACCAGTACATGGTAGCTACATGATCATTGCATGATCAGCCACGTGAGTAGTGCATGATAGCCACGTGATCAGTGCATGATCAGTCACGTGATCAGTGCATGATCAGTCACGTGATCAGTGCATGATAAGTCACGTGATCAGTGCATGATCAGCCACGTGATCAGTGCATGATCAGTCACGTGATCAGTGCATGATAGCCACGTGATCAGTGCATGATCAGCCACGTGATCAGTGCATGATAGCCACGTGATCAGTGCATGATAGCCACGTGATCAGTGCATGATCAGTCACGTGATCAGTGCATGATCAGTCACGTGATCAGTGCATGATCAATTACGTGATCAGTGCATGATCAGTCACGTGATCAGTGCATGGTAGCTACGTGATCAGTGCATGATCAGCCACGTGATCAGTGCATGATAGCCACGTGATCAGTGCATGATCAGTCACATGATCAGTGCATGATCATCACGTGATCAGTGCATGATCAGTCACGTGATCAGTGCATGATATCACGTGATCAGTGCATGATCAGTCACGTGATCAGTGCATGATCAGCCACGTGATCAGTGCATGATAGCCAGTGATCAGTGCATGATAGCCAGTGATCAGTGCATGATCAGTCACGTGATCAGTGTATGATCAGCCACGTGATCAGTGCATGATAGCCACGTGATCAGTGCATGATCAGCCACGTGATCAGTGCATGATCAGCCACGTGATCAGTGCATGATCAGCCACGTGATCAGTGCATGATCAGCCACGTGATCAGTGCATGATCAGCCACGTGATCAGTGCATGATCAGCCACGTGATCAGTGCATGATCAGTCACGTGATCAGTGTATGATCAGCCACGTGATCAGTGCATGATAGCCACGTGATCAGTGCATGATCAGTCACGTGATCAGTGTATGATCAGCCACGTGAACAGTGCATGCTCAGTCACGTGATCTGGGCCTGCTGAGCTGCGTGATTACTGTCTGCTCATCTGCTTGACAATTGCCAGCTGAGCTGCACGATTCCTGCCTGTCATCTGCTTGACAATTGCCAGCTGTGCTGCGTAATTCCTGCCTGCTCAGCTGCTTGATTATTGCCAGCTGAGCAGCATGATTCCTCACACCTGAGTTCCATGATTATTGCCTGCTGACTGTTTGATTCGTGCCTACTCAGCTCTTTGTTTATTGCCTCCAGAGGCACATGATCAGTGTATGATAGCAAACATGATCAGCGCATGATCAGTCACATGATCAGCGCCATTAAGTCACGTGATCACTACATGATAGTCATGTGATCAGTCCATGCTCAGTCACGGTATCAGTGCATGATCAGCCACGTGATCAGTGCATGATCAGCCACGTGATCAGTGCATGATCAGCCACGTGATCAGTGCATGATCAGTCACGTGATCAGTGCATGACCAGGCACGTGATCAGTGCATGATCAGCCACGTGATCAGTGCATGATAGCCACGTGATCAGTGCATGATCAGTCACCTGATGGGTGTATGATCAGTCACGTGACCTGTACATGGTAGCTACATGATCATTGCATGATCAGCCACGTGATCAGTGCATGATAGCCACGTGATCAGTGCATGATCAGTCACGTGATCAGTGCATGATCAGTCACGTGATCAGTGCATGATCAGCCACGTGATCAGTGCATGATCAGCCACGTGATCAGTGCATGATCAGCCACGTGATCAGTGCATGATCAGTCACGTGATCAGTGCATGATAGCCACGTGATCAGTGCATGATCAGCCACGTGATCAGTGCATGATAGCCACGTGATCAGTGCATGATCAGTCACGTGATCAGTGCATGATCAGCCACGTGATCAGTGCATGATCAGCCACGTGATCAGTGCATGATCAATTACGTGATCAGTGCATGATCAGTCACGTGACCAGTACATGGTAGCTACGTGATCATTGCATGATCAGCCACGTGATCAGTGCATGATAGCCACGTGATCAGTGCATGATAGCCACGTGATCAGTGCATGATCAGTCATGTGATACGTGTGTGATCAGCCACGTGATCAGTGCATGATATCCACGTGATCAGTGCATGATAGCCACGTGATCAGTGCATGAGAGCCACGTGATCAGTGCATGATCAGTCACGTGATACATGTGTGATCAGCCACGTGATCAGTGCATGATGAGCCACGTGATCAGTGCATGATCAATTACGTGATCAGTGCATGATCAGTCACGTGATCAGTACATGGTTGCTACGTGATCGTTGCATGATCAGCCACGTGAGCAGTGCATGATAGCCACGTGATCAGTGCATGATCAGTCACGTGATCAGTGCATGATCAGTCACGTGAACAGTGCATGATCATTTACGTGATCAGTGCATGATCAGTCACGTGACCAGTATATGGTAGCTACGTGATCATTCCATGACAGCCACGTGAGCAGTGCATGATAGCCACGTGATGTGTGCATGATGAGTTACGTGAGCAGAGTATGATCAGCCACGTGATCAGTGCATGAGTGCCACGTGATCAGTGCATGATATGTCACGTGACAGGTGTGTGATCAGCCACGTGAACAGTGCATGTTCAGCCACGTGATCAGTGCATGATAGCCACGTGATCAGTGCATGATCAGTTACGTGAGCAGTGTATGATCAGCCACGTGATCAGTGCATGGTCAGACACGTGAACAGTGTATGATCAGCCACGTGATCAGTGCATGATATCCAAGTGATCAGTGCATGATCATCACGTGATCAGTGTATGATCAGCCACGTGAACAGTGCATGCTCAGTCACGTGATCAGGGCCTGCTGAGCTGCGTGATTACTGTCTGCTCATCTGCTTGACAATTGCCAGCTGAGCTGCACGATTCCTGCCTGTCATCTGCTTGACAATTGCCAGCTGTGCTGCGTAATTCCTGCCTGCTCAGCTGCTTGATTATTGCCAGCTGAGCAGCATGATTCCTCACACCTGAGTTCCATGATTATTGCCTGCTGACTGTTTGATTCGTGCCTACTCAGCTCTTTGTTTATTGCCTCCAGAGGCACATGATCAGTGTATGATAGCAAACATGATCAGCGCATGATCAGTCACATGATCAGCGCCATTAAGTCACGTGATCACTACATGATAGTCATGTGATCAGTCCATGCTCAGTCACGGTATCAGTGCATGATCAGCCACGTGATCAGTGCATGATCAGCCACGTGATCAGTGCATGATAGCCACGTGATCAGTGCATGATCAGTCACGTGATCAGTGCATGATCAGTCACGTGATCAGTGCATGATCAGCCACGTGATCAGTGCATGATAGCCACGTGATCAGTGCATGATCAGTCACCTGATCAGTGCATGATCAGTCACGTGACCAGTACATGGTAGCTACATGATCATTGCATGATCAGCCACGTGAGTAGTGCATGATAGCCACGTGATCAGTGCATGATCAGTCACGTGATCAGTGCATGATCAGTCACGTGATCAGTGCATGATCAGTCACGTGATCAGTGCATGATCAGCCACGTGATCAGTGCATGATCAGTCACGTGATCAGTGCATGATAGCCACGTGATCAGTGCATGATCAGCCACGTGATCAGTGCATGATAGCCACGTGATCAGTGCATGATCAGCCACGTGATCAGTGCATGATCAGTCACGTGATCAGTGCATGATAGCCACGTGATCAGTGCATGATCAGCCACGTGATCAGTGCATGATCAGCCACGTGATCAGTGCATGATCAGTCACGTGATCAGTGCATGATCAGCCACGTGATCAGTGCATGATCAGTCACGTGATCAGTGCATGATCAGCCACGTGATCAGTGCATGATCAGCCACGTGAACAGTGCATGCTCAGTCACGTGATCAGGGCCTGCTGAGCTGCGTGATTACTGTCTGCTCATCTGCTTGACAATTGCCAGCTGAGCTGCACGATTCCTGCCTGTCATCTGCTTGACAATTGCCAGCTGTGCTGCGTAATTCCTGCCTGCTCAGCTGCTTGATTATTGCCAGCTGAGCAGCATGATTCCTCACACCTGAGTTCCATGATTATTGCCTGCTGACTGTTTGATTCGTGCCTACTCAGCTCTTTGTTTATTGCCTCCAGAGGCACATGATCAGTGTATGATAGCAAACATGATCAGTGCATGATCAGTCACATGATCAGCGCCATTAAGTCACGTGATCACTACATGATAGTCATGTGATCAGTCCATGCTCAGTCACGGTATCAGTGCATGATCAGCCACGTGATCAGTGCATGATCAGCCACGTGATCAGTGCATGATAGCCATGTGATCAGTGCATGATCAGTCACGTGATCAGTGCATGATCAGGCACGTGATCAGTGCATGATCAGTCACGTGATCAGTGCATGATCAGTCACGTGATCAGTGCATGATCAGTGATCAGCCACGTGATCAGTGCATGATCAGCCACGTGATCAGTGCATGATCAGTCACGTGATCAGTGCATGATCAGTCACGTGACCAGTACATGGTAGCTACGTGATCAGTGCATGATCAGCCACGTGAGCAGTGCATGATAGCCACGTGATCAGTGCATGATCAGTCACGTGATCAGTGCATGATCAGTCACGTGATCAGTGCATGATCAGTCACGTGATCAGTGCATGATCAATTACGTGATCAGTGCATGATCAGTCACGTGACCAGTACATGGTAGCTACGTGATCATTGCATGATCAGCCACGTGATCAGTGCATGATAGCCACGTGATCAGTGCATGATCAGTCCAATGATCAGTGCATGATCATCCACGTGATCAGTGCATGATCAGTCACGTGATCAGTGCATGATATAGACGTGATCAGTGCATGATCAGTCACGTGATCAGTGCATGATCAGCCACGTGATCAGTGCATGATAGCCAGTGATCAGTGCATGATAGCCACGTGATCAGTGCATGATCAGTCACGTGATCAGTGCATGATCAGCCACGTGATCAGTGCATGATCAGCCACGTGATCAGTGCATGATCAGCCACGTGATCAGTGCATGATCAGTCACGTGATCAGTGCATGATCAGCCACGTGATCAGTGCATGATCAGTCACGTGATCAGTGTATGATCAGCCACGTGAACAGTGCATGCTCAGTCACGTGATCTGGGCCTGCTGAGCTGCGTGATTACTGTCTGCTCATCTGCTTGACAATTGCCAGCTGAGCTGCACGATTCCTGCCTGTCATCTGCTTGACAATTGCCAGCTGTGCTGCGTAATTCCTGCCTGCTCAGCTGCTTGATTATTGCCAGCTGAGCAGCATGATTCCTCACACCTGAGTTCCATGATTATTGCCTGCTGACTGTTTGATTCGTGCCTACTCAGCTCTTTGTTTATTGCCTCCAGAGGCACATGATCAGTGTATGATAGCAAACATGATCAGCGCATGATCAGTCACATGATCAGTGCCATTAAGTCACGTGATCACTACATGATAGTCATGTGATCAGTCCATGCTCAGTCACGGTATCAGTGCATGATCAGCCACGTGATCAGTGCATGATCAGCCACGTGATCAGTGCATGATCAGCCACGTGATCAGTGCATGATCAGTCACGTGATCAGTGCATGACCAGGCACGTGATCAGTGCATGATCAGCCACGTGATCAGTGCATGATAGCCACGTGATCAGTGCATGATCAGTCACCTGATGGGTGTATGATCAGTCACGTGACCAGTACATGGTAGCTACATGATCATTGCATGATCAGCCACGTGAGTAGTGCATGATAGCCACGTGATCAGTGCATGATCAGTCACGTGATCAGTGCATGATCAGTCACGTGATCAGTGCATGATCAGTCACGTGATCAGTGCATGATCAGCCACGTGATCAGTGCATGATCAGTCACGTGATCAGTGCATGATAGCTACGTGATCAGTGCATGATCAGCCACGTGATCAGTGCATGATAGCCACGTGATCAGTGCATGATAGCCACGTGATCAGTGCATGATCAGTCACGTGATCAGTGCATGATCAGTCACGTGATCAGTGCATGATCAATTACGTGATCAGTGCATGATCAGTCACGTGATCAGTGCATGGTAGCTACGTGATCAGTGCATGATCAGCCACGTGATCAGTGCATGATAGCCACGTGATCAGTGCATGATCAGTCACATGATCAGTGCATGATCATCCACGTGATCAGTGCATGATCAGTCACGTGATCAGTGCATGATATAGACGTGATCAGTGCATGATCAGTCACGTGATCAGTGCATGATCAGCCACGTGATCAGTGCATGATAGCCAGTGATCAGTGCATGATAGCCAGTGATCAGTGCATGATCAGTCACGTGATCAGTGTATGATCAGCCACGTGATCAGTGCATGATAGCCACGTGATCAGTGCATGATCAGCCACGTGATCAGTGCATGATCAGTCACGTGATCAGTGCATGATCAGCCACGTGATCAGTGCATGATCAGCCACGTGATCAGTGCATGATCAGCCACGTGATCAGTGCATGATCAGCCACGTGATCAGTGCATGATCAGTCACGTGATCAGTGTATGATCAGCCACGTGATCAGTGCATGATAGCCACGTGATCAGTGCATGATCAGTCACGTGATCAGTGTATGATCAGCCACGTGAACAGTGCATGCTCAGTCACGTGATCTGGGCCTGCTGAGCTGCGTGATTACTGTCTGCTCATCTGCTTGACAATTGCCAGCTGAGCTGCACGATTCCTGCCTGTCATCTGCTTGACAATTGCCAGCTGTGCTGCGTAATTCCTGCCTGCTCAGCTGCTTGATTATTGCCAGCTGAGCAGCATGATTCCTCACACCTGAGTTCCATGATTATTGCCTGCTGACTGTTTGATTCGTGCCTACTCAGCTCTTTGTTTATTGCCTCCAGAGGCACATGATCAGTGTATGATAGCAAACATGATCAGCGCATGATCAGTCACATGATCAGCGCCATTAAGTCACGTGATCACTACATGATAGTCATGTGATCAGTCCATGCTCAGTCACGGTATCAGTGCATGATCAGCCACGTGATCAGTGCATGATCAGCCACGTGATCAGTGCATGATAGCCACGTGATCAGTGCATGATCAGTCACGTGATCAGTGCATGATCAGGCACGTGATCAGTGCATGATCAGCCACGTGATCAGTGCATGATAGCCACGTGATCAGTGCATGATCAGTCACCTGATGGGTGTATGATCAGTCACGTGACCAGTACATGGTAGCTACATGATCATTGCATGATCAGCCACGTGATCAGTGCATGATAGCCACGTGATCAGTGCATGATCAGTCACGTGATCAGTGCATGATCAGTCACGTGATCAGTGCATGATCAGCCACGTGATCAGTGCATGATCAGCCACGTGATCAGTGCATGATCAATCACGTGATCAGTGCATGATCAGTCACGTGATCAGTGCATGATAGCCACGTGATCAGTGCATGATCAGCCACGTGATCAGTGCATGATAGCCACGTGATCAGTGCATGATCAGTCACGTGATCAGTGCATGATCAGTCACGTGATCAGTGCATGATCAGTCACGTGATCAGTGCATGATCAATTACGTGATCAGTGCATGATCAGTCACGTGATCAGTACATGATAGCTACGTGATCATTGCATGATCAGCCACGTGATCAGTGCATGATAGCCACGTGATCAGTGCATGATAGCCACGTGATCAGTGCATGATCAGTCATGTGATACGTGTGTGATCAGCCACGTGATCAGTGCATGATATCCACGTGATCAGTGCATGATAGCCACGTGATCAGTGCATGAGAGCCACGTGATCAGTGCATGATCAGTCACGTGATACATGTGTGATCAGCCACGTGATCAGTGCATGATGAGCCACGTGATCAGTGCAGGATCAATTACGTGATCAGTGCATGATCAGTCACGTGACCAGTACATGGTTGCTACGTGATCGTTGCATGATCAGCCACGTGAGCAGAGCATGATAGCCACGTGATCAGTGCATGATCAGTCACGTGATCAGTACATGATCAGTCACGTGAACAGTGCATGATCATTTACGTGATCTGTGCATGATCAGTCACGTGACCAGTATATGGTAGCTACGTGATCATTCCATGACGAGCCACGTGAGCAGTGCATGATAGCCACGTGATGTGTGCATGATGAGTTACGTGAGCAGAGTATGATCAGCCACGTGATCAGTGCATGAGTGCCACGTGATCAGTGCATGATATGTCACGTGACAGGTGTGTGATCAGCCACGTGAACAGTGCATGTTCAGCCACGTGATCAGTGCATGATAGCCACGTGATCAGTGCATGATCAGTTACGTGAGCAGTGTATGATCAGCCACGTGATCAGTGCATGGTCAGACACGTGAACAGTGTATGATCAGCCACGTGATCAGTGCATGATATCCAAGTGATCAGTGCATGATCATCACGTGATCAGTGTATGATCAGCCACGTGAACAGTGCATGCTCAGTCACGTGATCAGGGCCTGCTGAGCTGCGTGATTACTGTCTGCTCATCTGCTTGACAATTGCCAGCTGAGCTGCACGATTCCTGCCTGTCATCTGCTTGACAATTGCCAGCTGTGCTGCGTAATTCCTGCCTGCTCAGCTGCTTGATTATTGCCAGCTGAGCAGCATGATTCCTCACAGCTGAGTTCCATGATTATTGCCTGCTGACTGTTTGATTCGTGCCTACTCAGCTCTTTGTTTATTGCCTCCAGAGGCACATGATCAGTGTATGATAGCAAACATGATCAGCGCATGATCAGTCACATGATCAGCGCCATTAAGTCACGTGATCACTACATGATAGTCATGTGATCAGTCCATGCTCAGTCACGGTATCAGTGCATGATCAGCCACGTGATCAGTGCATGATCAGCCACGTGATCAGTTCATGATAGCCACGTGATCAGTGCATGATCAGTCACGTGATCAGTGCATGATCAGGCACGTGATCAGTGCATGATCAGCCACGTGATCAGTGCATGATAGCCACGTGATCAGTGCATGATCAGTCACCTGATGGGTGTATGATCAGTCACGTGACCAGTACATGGTAGCTACATGATCATTGCATGATCAGCCACGTGAGTAGTGCATGATAGCCACGTGATCAGTGCATGATCAGTCACGTGATCAGTGCATGATCAGTCACGTGATCAGTGCATGATAGTCACGTGATCAGTGCATGATCAGCCACGTGATCAGTGCATGATCAGTCACGTGATCAGTGCATGATAGCTACGTGATCAGTGCATGATCAGCCACGTGATCAGTGCATGATAGCCACGTGATCAGTGCATGATCAGTCACATGATCAGTGCATGATCATCCACGTGATCAGTGCATGATCAGTCACGTGATCAGTGCATGATATAGACGTGATCAGTGCATGATCAGTCACGTGATCAGTGCATGATCAGCCACGTGATCAGTGCATGATAGCCAGTGATCAGTGCATGATAGCCAGTGATCAGTGCATGATCAGTCACGTGATCAGTGCATGATCAGCCACGTGATCAGTGCATGATAGCCACGTGATCAGTGCATGATCAGCCACGTGATCAGTGCATGATCAGTTACGTGATCAGTGCATGATCAGCCACGTGATCAGTGCATGATCAGACACGTGATCAGTGCATGATCAGCCACGTGATCAGTGCATGATAGCCACGTGATCAGTGCATGATCAGTTACGTGAGCAGTGTATGATCAGCCACGTGATCAGTGCATGATAGCCACGTGATCAGTGCATGATCAGTCACGTGATCAGTGTATGATCAGCCACGTGAACAGTGCATGCTCAGTCACGTGATCAGGGCCTGCTGAGCTGCGTGATTACTGTCTGCTCATCTGCTTGACAATTGCCAGCTGAGCTGCACGATTCCTGCCTGTCATCTGCTTGACAATTGCCAGCTGTGCTGCGTAATTCCTGCCTGCTCAGCTGCTTGATTATTGCCAGCTGAGCAGCATGATTCCTCACACCTGAGTTCCATGATTATTGCCTGCTGACTGTTTGATTCGTGCCTACTCAGCTCTTTGTTTATTGCCTCCAGAGGCACATGATCAGTGTATGATAGCAAACATGATCAGCGCATGATCAGTCACATGATCAGCGCCATTAAGTCACGTGATCACTACATGATAGTCATGTGATCAGTCCATGCTCAGTCACGGTATCAGTGCATGATCAGCCACGTGATCAGTGCATGATCAGCCACGTGATCAGTGCATGATAGCCACGTGATCAGTGCATGATCAGTCACGTGATCAGTGCATGACCAGGCACGTGATCAGTGCATGATCAGCCACGTGATCAGTGCATGATAGCCACGTGATCAGTGCATGATCAGTCACCTGATGGTGTATGATCAGTCACGTGACCAGTACATGGTAGCTACATGATCATTGCATGATCAGCCACGTGATCAGTGCATGATAGCCACGTGATCAGTGCATGATCAGTCACGTGATCAGTGCATGATCAGTCACGTGATCAGTGCATGATCAGCCACGTGATCAGTGCATGATCAGCCACGTGATCAGTGCATGATCAATCACGTGATCAGTGCATGATCAGTCACGTGATCAGTGCATGATAGCCACGTGATCAGTGCATGATCAGCCACGTGATCAGTGCATGATAGCCACGTGATCAGTGCATGATCAGTCACGTGATCAGTGCATGATCAGCCACGTGATCAGTGCATGATCAGTCACGTGATCAGTGCATGATCAATCACGTGATCAGTGCATGATCAGTCACGTGACCAGTACATGGTAGCTACGTGATCATTGCATGATCAGCCACGTGATCAGTGCATGATAGCCACGTGATCAGTGCATGATAGCCACGTGATCAGTGCATGATCAGTCATGTGATACGTGTGTGATCAGCCACGTGATCAGTGCATGATATCCACGTGATCAGTGCATGATAGCCACGTGATCAGTGCATGATAGCCACGTGATCAGTGCATGATCAGTCACGTGATACATGTGTGATCAGCCACGTGATCAGTGCATGATGAGCCACGTGATCAGTGCAGGATCAATTACGTGATCAGTGCATGATCAGTCACGTGACCAGTACATGGTTGCTACGTGATCGTTGCATGATCAGCCACGTGAGCAGAGCATGATAGCCACGTGATCAGTGCATGATCAGTCACGTGATCAGTACATGATCAGTCACGTGAACAGTGCATGATCATTTACGTGATCTGTGCATGATCAGTCACGTGACCAGTATATGGTAGCTACGTGATCATTCCATGACGAGCCACGTGAGCAGTGCATGATAGCCACGTGATGTGTGCATGATGAGTTACGTGAGCAGAGTATGATCAGCCACGTGATCAGTGCATGAGTGCCACGTGATCAGTGCATGATATGTCACGTGACAGGTGTGTGATCAGCCACGTGAACAGTGCATGTTCAGCCACGTGATCAGTGCATGATAGCCACGTGATCAGTGCATGATCAGTTACGTGAGCAGTGTATGATCAGCCACGTGATCAGTGCATGGTCAGACACGTGAACAGTGTATGATCAGCCACGTGATCAGTGCATGATATCCAAGTGATCAGTGCATGATCATCACGTGATCAGTGTATGATCAGCCACGTGAACAGTGCATGCTCAGTCACGTGATCAGGGCCTGCTGAGCTGCGTGATTACTGTCTGCTCATCTGCTTGACAATTGCCAGCTGAGCTGCACGATTCCTGCCTGTCATCTGCTTGACAATTGCCAGCTGTGCTGCGTAATTCCTGCCTGCTCAGCTGCTTGATTATTGCCAGCTGAGCAGCATGATTCCTCACAGCTGAGTTCCATGATTATTGCCTGCTGACTGTTTGATTCGTGCCTACTCAGCTCTTTGTTTATTGCCTCCAGAGGCACATGATCAGTGTATGATAGCAAACATGATCAGCGCATGATCAGTCACATGATCAGCGCCATTAAGTCACGTGATCACTACATGATAGTCATGTGATCAGTCCATGCTCAGTCACGGTATCAGTGCATGATCAGCCACGTGATCAGTGCATGATCAGCCACGTGATCAGTGCATGATCAGCCACGTGATCAGTGCATGATCAGTCACGTGATCAGTGCATGATCAGGCACGTGATCAGTGCATGATCAGCCACGTGATCAGTGCATGATAGCCACGTGATCAGTGCATGATCAGTCACCTGATGGGTGTATGATCAGTCACGTGACCAGTACATGGTAGCTACATGATCATTGCATGATCAGCCACGTGAGTAGTGCATGATAGCCACGTGATCAGTGCATGATCAGTCACGTGATCAGTGCATGATCAGTCACGTGATCAGTGCATGATAGTCACGTGATCAGTGCATGATCAGCCACGTGATCAGTGCATGATCAGTCACGTGATCAGTGCATGATAGCACGTGATCAGTGCATGATCAGCCACGTGATCAGTGCATGATAGCCACGTGATCAGTGCATGATAGCCACGTGATCAGTGCATGATCAGTCACGTGATCAGTGCATGATCAGTCACGTGATCAGTGCATGATCAATTACGTGATCAGTGCATGATCAGTCACGTGATCAGTACATGGTAGCTACGTGATCAGTGCATGATCAGCCACGTGATCAGTGCATGATAGCCACGTGATCAGTGCATGATCAGTCACGTGATCAGTGCATGATCATCCACGTGATCAGTGCATGATCAGTCACGTGATCAGTGCATGATATAGACGTGATCAGTGCATGATCAGTCACGTGATCAGTGCATGATCAGCCACGTGATCAGTGCATGATAGCCACGTGATCAGTGCATGATAGCCAGTGATCAGTGCATGATCAGTCACGTGATCAGTGTATGATCAGCCACGTGATCAGTGCATGATAGCCACGTGATCAGTGCATGATCAGCCACGTGATCAGTGCATGATCAGCCACGTGATCAGTGCATGATCAGCCACGTGATCAGTGCATGATCAGCCACGTGATCAGTGCATGATCAGCCACGTGATCAGTGCATGATCAGCCACGTGATCAGTGCATGATCAGTCACGTGATCAGTGTATGATCAGCCACGTGATCAGTGCATGATAGCCACGTGATCAGTGCATGATCAGTCACGTGATCAGTGTATGATCAGCCACGTGAACAGTGCATGCTCAGTCACGTGATCTGGGCCTGCTGAGCTGCGTGATTACTGTCTGCTCATCTGCTTGACAATTGCCAGCTGAGCTGCACGATTCCTGCCTGTCATCTGCTTGACAATTGCCAGCTGTGCTGCGTAATTCCTGCCTGCTCAGCTGCTTGATTATTGCCAGCTGAGCAGCATGATTCCTCACACCTGAGTTCCATGATTATTGCCTGCTGACTGTTTGATTCGTGCCTACTCAGCTCTTTGTTTATTGCCTCCAGAGGCACATGATCAGTGTATGATAGCAAACATGATCAGCGCATGATCAGTCACATGATCAGCGCCATTAAGTCACGTGATCACTACATGATAGTCATGTGATCAGTCCATGCTCAGTCACGGTATCAGTGCATGATCAGCCACGTGATCAGTGCATGATCAGCCACGTGATCAGTGCATGATCAGCCACGTGATCAGTGCATGATCAGTCACGTGATCAGTGCATGATCAGGCACGTGATCAGTGCATGATCAGCCACGTGATCAGTGCATGATAGCCACGTGATCAGTGCATGATCAGTCACCTGATGGGTGTATGATCAGTCACGTGACCTGTACATGGTAGCTACATGATCATTGCATGATCAGCCACGTGAGTAGTGCATGATAGCCACGTGATCAGTGCATGATCAGTCACGTGATCAGTGCATGATCAGTCACGTGATCAGTGCATGATCAGCCACGTGATCAGTGCATGATCAGCCACGTGATCAGTGCATGATCAGTCACGTGATCAGTGCATGATCAGTCACGTGATCAGTGCATGATAGCCACGTGATCAGTGCATGATCAGCCACGTGATCAGTGCATGATAGCCACGTGATCAGTGCATGATCAGTCACGTGATCAGTGCATGATCAGTCACGTGATCAGTGCATGATCAGCCACGTGATCAGTGCATGATCAATTACGTGATCAGTGCATGATCAGTCACGTGACCAGTACATGATAGCTACGTGATCATTGCATGATCAGCCACGTGATCAGTGCATGATAGCCACGTGATCAGTGCATGATAGCCACGTGATCAGTGCATGATCAGTCATGTGATACGTGTGTGATCAGCCACGTGATCAGTGCATGATATCCACGTGATCAGTGCATGATAGCCACGTGATCAGTGCATGAGAGCCACGTGATCAGTGCATGATCAGTCACGTGATACATGTGTGATCAGCCACGTGATCAGTGCATGATGAGCCACGTGATCAGTGCATGATCAATTACGTGATCAGTGCATGATCAGTCACGTGACCAGTACATGGTTGCTACGTGATCGTGCATGATCAGCCACGTGAGCAGTGCATGATAGCCACGTGATCAGTGCATGATCAGTCACGTGATCAGTGCATGATCAGTCACGTGAACAGTGCATGATCATTTACGTGATCAGTGCATGATCAGTCACGTGACCAGTATATGGTAGCTACGTGATCATTCCATGACAGCCACGTGAGCAGTGCATGATAGCCACGTGATGTGTGCATGATCAGTTACGTGAGCAGTGTATGATCAGCCACGTGATCAGTGCATGATATGTCACGTGACAGGTGTGTGATCAGCCACGTGAACAGTGCATGTTCAGCCACGTGATCAGTGCATGATAGCCACGTGATCAGTGCATGATCAGTTACGTGAGCAGTGTATGATCAGCCACGTGATCAGTGCATGGTCAGACACGTGAACAGTGTATGATCAGCCACGTGATCAGTGCATGATATCCAAGTGATCAGTGCATGATCATCACGTGATCAGTGTATGATCAGCCACGTGAACAGTGCCTGCTCAGTCACGTGATCAGGGCCTGCTGAGCTGCGTGATTACTGTCTGCTCATCTGCTTGACAATTGCCAGCTGAGCTGCACGATTCCTGCCTGTCATCTGCTTGACAATTGCCAGCTGTGCTGCGTAATTCCTGCCTGCTCAGCTGCTTGATTATTGCCAGCTGAGCAGCATGATTCCTCACACCTGAGTTCCATGATTATTGCCTGCTGACTGTTTGATTCGTGCCTACTCAGCTCTTTGTTTATTGCCTCCAGAGGCACATGATCAGTGTATGATAGCAAACATGATCAGCGCATGATCAGTCACATGATCAGCGCCATTAAGTCACGTGATCACTACATGATAGTCATGTGATCAGTCCATGCTCAGTCACGGTATCAGTGCATGATCAGCCACGTGATCAGTGCATGATCAGCCACGTGATCAGTGCATGATAGCCACGTGATCAGTGCATGATCAGTCACGTGATCAGTGCATGACCAGGCACGTGATCAGTGCATGATCAGCCACGTGATCAGTGCATGATAGCCACGTGATCAGTGCATGATCAGTCACCTGATGGGTGTATGATCAGTCACGTGACCAGTACATGGTAGCTACATGATCATTGCATGATCAGCCACGTGAGTAGTGCATGATAGCCACGTGATCAGTGCATGATCAGTCACGTGATCAGTGCATGATCAGTCACGTGATCAGTGCATGATCAGTCACGTGATCAGTGCATGATCAGCCACGTGATCAGTGCATGATCAGTCACGTGATCAGTGCATGATAGCCACGTGATCAGTGCATGATCAGCCACGTGATCAGTGCATGATAGCCACGTGATCAGTGCATGATCAGCCACGTGATCAGTGCATGATCAGTCACGTGATCAGTGCATGATCAGTCACGTGATCAGTGCATGATCAGTCACGTGATCAGTGCATGATCAGTCACGTGATCAGTGCATGATAGCTACGTGATCAGTGCATGATCAGCCACGTGATCAGTGCATGATAGCCACGTGATCAGTGCATGATCAGTCACGTGATCAGTGCATGATCATCCGCGTGATCAGTGCATGATCAGTCACGTGATCAGTGCATGATAGCCACGTGATCAGTGCATGATCAGTCACGTGATCAGTGCATGATCAGCCACGTGATCAGTGCATGATAGCCAGTGATCAGTGCATGATAGCCAGTGATCAGTGCATGATCAGTCACGTGATCAGTGCATGATCAGCCACGTGATCAGTGCATGATAGCCACGTGATCAGTGCATGATCAGCCACGTGATCAGTGCATGATCAGTCACGTGATCAGTGCATGATCAGTCACGTGATCAGTGCATGATAGCTACGTGATCAGTGCATGATCAGCCACGTGATCAGTGCATGATAGCCACGTGATCAGTGCATGATCAGTCACGTGATCAGTGCATGATCAGTCACGTGATCAGTGCATGATCAGCCACGTGATCAGTGCATGATCAGTCACGTGATCAGTGCATGATCAGTCACGTGATCAGTGCATGATAGCTACGTGATCAGTGCATGATCAGCCACGTGATCAGTGCATGATAGCCACGTGATCAGTGCATGATCAGTCACGTGATCAGTGCATGATCAGTCACGTGATCAGTGCATGATCAGTCACGTGATCAGTGCATGATCAGCCACGTGATCAGTGCATGATCAGTCACGTGATCAGTGCATGATAGCTACGTGATCAGTGCATGATCAGCCACGTGATCAGTGCATGATAGCCACGTGATCAGTGCATGATAGCCACGTGTTCAGTGCATGATCAGTCATGTGATACGTGTGTGATCAGCCACGTGATCAGGGCATGATATCCACGTGATCAGTGCATGATAGCCACGTGATCAGTGCATGATAGCCACGTGATCAGTGCATGATCAGTCACGTGATACATGTGTGATCAGCCACGTGATCAGTGCATGATGAGCCACCTGATCAGTGCAGGATCAATTACGTGATCAGTGCATGATCAGTCACGTGACCAGTACATGGTTGCTACGTGACCGTTGCATGATCAGCCACGTGAGCAGAGCATGATAGCCACGTGATCAGTGCATGATCAGTCACGTGATCAGTACATGATCAGTCACGTGAACAGTGCATGATCATTTACGTGATCTGTGCATGATCAGTCACGTGACCAGTATATGGTAGCTACGTGATCATTCCATGGCGAGCCACGTGAGCAGTGCATGATAGCCATGTGATGTGTGCATGATGAGTTACGTGAGCAGAGTATGATCAGCCACGTGATCAGTGCATGAGTGCCACGTGATCAGTGCATGATATGTCACGTGACAGGTGTGTGATCAGCCACGTGAACAGTGCATGTTCAGCCACGTGATCAGTGCATGATAGCCACGTGATCAGTGCATGATCAGTTACCTGAGCACTGTATGATCAGCCACGTGATCAGTGCATGGTCAGACACGTGAACAGTGTATGATCAGCCACGTGATCAGTGCATGATATCCAAGTGATCAGTGCATGATCATCACGTGATCAGTGTATGATCAGCCACGTGAACAGTGCCTGCTCAGTCACGTGATCAGGGCCTGCTGAGCTGCGTGATTACTGTCTGCTCATCTGCTTGACAATTGCCAGCTGAGCTGCACGATTCCTGCCTGTCATCTGCTTGACAATTGCCAGCTGTGCTGCGTAATTCCTGCCTGCTAGCTGCTTGATTATTGCCAGCTGAGCAGCATGATTCCTCACACCTGAGTTCCATGATTATTGCCTGCTGACTGTTTGATTCGTGCCTACTCAGCTCTTTGTTTATTGCCTCCAGAGGCACATGATCAGTGTATGATAGCAAACATGATCAGTGCATGATCAGTCACATGATCAGCGCCATTAAGTCACGTGATCACTACATGATAGTCATGTGATCAGTCCATGCTCAGTCACGGTATCAGTGCATGATCAGCCACGTGATCAGTGCATGATCAGCCACGTGATCAGTGCATGATAGCCACGTGATCAGTGCATGATCAGTCACGTGATCAGTGCATGATCAGGCACGTGATCAGTGCATGATCAGTCACGTGATCAGTGCATGATCAGTCACGTGATCAGTGCATGATCAGTGATCAGCCACGTGATCAGTGCATGATCAGCCACATGATCAGTGCATGATCAGCCACGTGAGTAGTGCATGATAGCCACGTGATCAGTGCATGATCAGTCACGTGATCAGTGCATGATCAGTCATGTGATCAGTGCATGATCAGGCACGTGATCAGTGCATGATCAGCCACGTGATCAGTGCATGATAGCCACGTGATCAGTGCATGATCAGTCACGTGATCAGTGCATGATCAGTCACGTGATCAGTGCATGATCAGCCACGTGATCAGTGCATGATCAGCCACGTGATCAGTGCATGATCAATTACGTGATCAGTGCATGATCAGTCACGTGATCAGTGCATGGTAGCTACGTGATCAGTGCATGATCAGCCACGTGATCAGTGCATGATAGCCACGTGATCAGTGCATGATCAGTCACGTGATCAGTGCATGATCAGTCACGTGATCAGTGCATGATAGCTACGTGATCAGTGCATGATCAGCCACGTGATCAGTGCATGATAGCCACGTGATCAGTGCATGATCAGTCACGTGATCAGTGCATGATCAGTCACGTGATCAGTGCATGATAGCTACGTGATCAGTGCATGATCAGCCACGTGATCAGTGCATGATCAGCCACGTGATCAGTGCATGATAGCCACGTGATCAGTGCATGATCAGTCACGTGATCAGTGCATGATCAGTCACGTGATCAGTGCATGATCAGCCACGTGATCAGTGCATGATCAGTTACGTGATCAGTGCATGATCAGTCACGTGATCAGTGCATGGTAGCTACGTGATCAGTGCATGATCAGCCACGTGATCAGTGCATGATAGCCACGTGATCAGTGCATGATCAGCCACGTGATCAGTGCATGATCAGTCACGTGATCAGTGCATGATCAGTCACGTGATCAGTGCATGATCAGCCACGTGATCAGTGCATGTGCAGTCATGTATCAGTGCATGATAGCCCGTGATCAGTGCATGATCAGTCCGTGATCAGTGCATGATCAGCCACGTGATCAGTGCATGATAGCCACGTGATCAGTGCATGATCAGTCACGTGATCAGTGCATGATCAGTCACGTGATCAGTGTGTGATCAGCCACGTGAACAGTGCATGCTCAGTCACGTGATCAGGGCCTGCTGAGCTGCGTGATTACTGTCTGCTCATCTGCTTGACAATTGCCAGCTGAGCTGCACGATTCCTGCCTGTCATCTGCTTGACAATTGCCACCTGTGCTGCGTAATTCCTGCCTGCTCATCTACTTGATTATTGCCAGCTGAGCAGCATGATTTCTCAGAGCTGAGTTCCATGATTATAGCCTGCTGACTGATTCGTGCCTACTCAGCTCTTTGTTCATTGCCTCCAGAGGCACATGATCAGTGTATGACACCAAACATGATCAGCACATGATCAGTCACATGATCAGTGCATGATAAGCCACGTGATCAGTGCATGATCAGTCACGTGATCAGTGCATGATCAGTCATGTGACCAGTACATGGTAGCTGCGTGATCAGTGCATGATCAGCCACGTGATCAGTGCATGATCAGTCACGTGATCAGTGCATGATCAGTCACGTGATCAGTGCATGATCAGCCACGTGATCAGTGCATGATATCCACGTGATCAGTGCATGATAGCCACGTGATCAGTGCATGATCAGCCACGTGATCAGTGCATGATCAGCCACGTGATCAGTGCATGATCAATTACGTGATCAGTGCATGATCAGTCACGTGACCAGTACATGGTTGCTACGTGATCGTTGCATGATCAGCCACGTGAGCAGTGCATGATAGCCACGTGATCAGTGCATGATCAGTCACGTGATCAGTGCATGATCAGTCACGTGATCAGTGCATGATCATTTACGTGATCAGTGCATGATCAGTCACGTGACCAGTATATGGTAGCTACGTGATCATTCCATGACAGCCACGTGAGCAGTGCATGATAGCCACGTGATGTGTGCATGATCAGTTACGTGATCAGTGTATGATCAGCCACGTGATCAGTGCATGAGTGCCACGTGATCAGTGCATGATATGTCACGTGACAGTGTGTGATCAGCCACGTGAACAGTGCATGTTCAGCCACGTGATCAGTGCATGATAGCCACGTGATCAGTGCATGATCAGTTACCTGAGCACTGTATGATCAGCCACGTGATCAGTGCATGGTCAGACACGTGAACAGTGTATGATCAGCCACGTGATCAGTGCATGATATCTAAGTGATCAGTGCATGATCATCACGTGATCAGTGTATGATCAGCCACGTGAACAGTGCATGCTCAGTCACGTGATCAGGGCCTGCTGAGCTGCGTGATTACTGTCTGCTCATCTGCTTGACAATTGCCAGCTGTGCTGCGTGATTCCTGCCTGCTCAGCTGCTTGATTATTGCCAGCTGATTGTTTGATTCGTGCCTACTCAGCTCTTTGTTTATTGCCTCCAGAGGCACATGATCAGTGTATGATAGCAAACATGATCAGCGCATGATCAGTCACATGATCAGTGCCATTAAGTCACGTGATCAGTACATGATAGTCATGTGATCAGTCCATGCTCAGTCACGGTATCAGTGCATGATCAGCCACGTGATCAGTGCATGATCAGCCACGTGATCAGTGCATGATCAGCCACGTGATCAGTGCATGATCAGTCACGTGATCAGTGCATGATCAGGCACGTGATCAGTGCATGATCAGCCACGTGATCAGTGCATGATAGCCACGTGATCAGTGCATGATCAGTCACCTGATGGGTGTATGATCAGTCACGTGACCAGTACATGGTAGCTACATGATCATTGCATGATCAGCCACGTGAGTAGTGCATGATAGCCACGTGATCAGTGCATGATCAGTCACGTGATCAGTGCATGATCAGTCATGTGATCAGTGCATGATCAGGCACGTGATCAGTGCATGATCAGCCACGTGATCAGTGCATGATAGCCACGTGATCAGTGCATGATCAGTCACGTGATCAGTGCATGATCAGTCACGTGATCAGTGCATGATCAGCCACGTGATCAGTGCATGATCAGCCACGTGATCAGTGCATGATCAATCACGTGATCAGTGCATGATCAGTCACGTGATCAGTGCATGGTAGCTACGTGATCAGTGCATGATCAGCCACGTGATCAGTGCATGATAGCCACGTGATCAGTGCATGATCAGTCACGTGATCAGTGCATGATCAGTCACGTGATCAGTGCATGATCAGTCACGTGATCAGTGCATGATCAGCCACGTGATCAGTGCATGATCAGTCACGTGATCAGTACATGATAGCTACGTGATCAGTGCATGATCAGCCACGTGATCAGTGCATGATAGCCACGTGATCAGTGCATGATCAGTCACATGATCAGTGCATGATCATCCGCGTGATCAGTGCATGATCAGTCACGTGATCAGTGCATGATATAGACGTGATCAGTGCATGATCAGTCACGTGATCAGTGCATGATCAGCCACGTGATCAGTGCATGATAGCCACGTGATCAGTGCATGATAGCCACGTGATCAGTGCATGATCAGCCACGTGATCAGTGCATGATCAGCCACGTGATCAGTGCATGATAGCCACGTGATCAGTGTATGATCAGCCACGTGATCAGTGCATGGTCAGACACATGAACAGTGTATGATCAGCCACGTGATCAGTGCATGATATCCAAGTGATCAGTGCATGATCATCACGTGATCAGTGTATGATCAGCCACGTGAACAGTGCATGCTCAGTCACGTGATCAGGGCCTGCTGAGCTGCGTGATTACTGTCTGCTCATCTGCTTGACAATTGCCAGCTGAGCTGCACGATTCCTGCCTGTCATCTGCTTGACAATTGTCAGCTGTGCTGCGTAATTCCTGCCTGCTCAGCTGCTTGATTATTGCCAGCTGAGCAGCATGATTCCTCACACCTGAGTTCCATGATTATTGCCTGCTGACTGTTTGATTCGTGCCTACTCAGCTCTTTGTTTATTGCCTCCAGAGGCACATGATCAGTGTATGATAGCAAACATGATCAGCGCATGATCAGTCACATGATCAGCGCCATTAAGTCACGTGATCACTACATGATAGTCATGTGATCAGTCCATGATCAGTCACGGTATCAGTGCATGATCAGCCACGTGATCAGTGCATGATCTGTCACATGATTAGTGTATGATCATCCACGTGATCAGTGCATGGGCAGTCATGTGATCAGTGCATGATATAGACGTGATCAGTGCATGATCAGTCACGTGATGGGTGCATGATCATTCACGTGACCAGTACATGGTAGCTACATGATCATTGCATGATCAGCCACGTGAGTAGTGCATGATAGCCACGTGATCAGTGCATGATCAGTCACGTGATCAGTGCATGATCAGTCATGTGATCAGTGCATGATAGCTGCGTGATCATCGCATGATCAGCCACGTGATCAGTGCATGATCAGCCACGTGATCAGTGCATGATCAGCCACGTGATCAGTGCATGATCAGTCACGTGATCAGTGCATGATCAGTCACGTGATCAGTGCATGATACCACGTGATCAGTGCATGATCAGCCACGTGATCAGTGCATGATAGCCACGTGATCAGTGCATGATCAGTCACGTGATCAGTGCATGATCAGTCACGTGATCAGTGCATGATCAGCCACGTGATCAGTGCATGATAGCCACGTGATCAGTGCATGATCAGTCACGTGATCAGTGCATGATCAGTCACGTGATCAGTGCATGATCAGTCACGTGATCAGTGCATGATCAGCCACGTGATCAGTGCATGATCAGCCACGTGATCAGTGCATGATCAGTCACGTGACAGTACATGGTAGCTACGTGATCAGTGCATGATCAGTCACGTGATCAGTGCATGATAGCCACGTGATCAGTGCATGATCAGTCACGTGATCAGTGCATGATCAGTCACGTGATCAGTGCATGATCAGCCACGTGATCAGTGCATGATCAGCCACGTGATCAGTGCATGATCAGCCACGTGATCAGTGCATGAGTCATGTGATCAGTGCATGATAGCCCGTGATCAGTGCATGATCAGTCCCGTGATCAGTGCATGATCAGCCACGTGATCAGTGCATGATAGCCACGTGATCAGTGCATGATCAGCCACGTGATCAGTGCATGATCAGCCACGTGATCAGTGCATACAGCCACGTGATCAGTGCATGATCAGCCACGTGATCAGTGCATGATAGCCACGTGATCAGTGCATGATCAGTCACGTGATCAGTGTATGATCAGCCACGTGAACAGTGCATGCTCAGTCACGTGATCAGGGCCTGCTGAGCTGCGTGATTACTGTCTGCTCATCTGCTTGACAATTGCCAGCTGAGCTGCACGATTCCTGCCTGTCATCTGCTTGACAATTGCCAGCTGTGCTGCATAATTCCTGCCTGCTCAGCTGCTTGATTATTGCCAGCTGAGCAGCATGATTCCTCACAGCTGAGTTCCATGATTATAGCCTGCTGACTGATTCGTGCCTACTCAGCTCTTTGTTCATTGCCTCCAGAGGCACATGATCAGTGTATGACAGCAAACATGATCAGTGCATGATCAGTCACATGATCAGTGCATGATAAGCCACGTGATCAGTGCATGATCAGTCACGTGATCAGTGCATGATCAGTCACGTGATCAGTGCATGATCAGCCACGTGATCAGTGCATGATCAGTCACGTGATCAGTGCATGATCAGTCACGTGATCAGTGCATGATAGCTACGTGATCAGTGCATGATCAGCCACGTGATCAGTGCATGATCAGTACGTGATCAGTGCATGATCAGCCACGTGATCAGTGCATGATAGCCACGTGATCAGTGCATGATCAGTCACGTGATCAGTGCATGATCAGCCACGTGATCAGTGCATGATCAGCCACGTGATCAGTGCATGATCAGCCACGTGATCAGTGCATGATAGCCACGTGATCAGTGCATGATCAGTTACGTGATCAGTGCATGATCAGCCACGTGATCAGTGCATGATCAGACACGTGATCAGTGCATGATCAGCCACGTGATCAGTGCATGATAGCCACGTGATCAGTGCATGATCAGTCACGTGATCAGTGCATGATCAGCCACGTGATCAGTGCATGATCAGTCACGTGATCAGTGCATGATGAGCTGCGTGATTACTGTCTGCTCATCTGCTTGACAATTGCCAGCTGAGCTGCACGATTCCTGCCTGTCATCTGCTTGACAATTGCCACCTGTGCTGCATAATTCCTGCCTGCTCATCAACTTGATTATTGCCAGCTGAGCAGCATGATTCATCACAGCTGAGTTCCATGATTATAGCCTGCTGACTGATTCGTGCCTACTCAGCTCTTTGTTCATTGCCTGCAGATGCACATGATCAGTGTGAGACACCAAACATGATCAGCACATGATCAGTCACATGATCAGTGCATGATAAGCCACGTGATCAGTGCATGATCAGTCACGTGATCAGTGCATGATCAGTCACGTGATCAGTGCATGATCAGCCACGTGATCAGTGCATGATCAGTCACGTGATCAGTGCATGATCAGTCACGTGATCAGTGCATGGTAGCTACGTGATCAGTGCATGATCAGCCACGTGATCAGTGCATGATCATTACGTGATCAGTGCATGATCAGCCACGTGATCAGTGCATGATCAGCCACGTGATCAGTGCATGATCAGTCACGTGATCAGTGCATGATCAGCCACGTGATCAGTGCATGATCAGCCACGTGATCAGTGCATGATCAGCCACGTGATCAGTGCATGATAGCCACGTGATCAGTGCATGATCAGTTACGTGAGCAGTGTATGATCAGCCACGTGATCAGTGCATGGTCAGACACGTGAACAGTGTATGATCAGCCACGTGATCAGTGCATGATATCCAAGTGATCAGTGCATGATCAGTCACGTGATCAGTGTATGATCAGCCACGTGAACAGTGCATGCTCAGTCACGTGATCAGGGCCTGCTGAGCTGCGTGATTACTGTCTGCTCATCTGCTTGACAATTGCCAGCTGAGCTGCACGATTCCTGCCTGTCATCTGCTTGACAATTGCCAGCTGTGCTGCGTAATTCCTGCCTGCTCAGCTGCTTGATTATTGCCAGCTGAGCAGCATGATTCCTCACAGCTGAGTTCCATGATTATTGCCTGCTGACTGTTTGATTCGTGCCTACTCAGCTCTTTGTTTATTGCCTCCAGAGGCACATGATCAGTGTATGATAGCAAACATGATCAGCGCATGATCAGTCACATGATCAGCGCCATTAAGTCACGTGATCACTACATGATAGTCATGTGATCAGTCCATGCTCAGTCACGGTATCAGTGCATGATCAGCCACGTGATCAGTGCATGATCTGTCACATGATTAGTGTATGATCATCCACGTGATCAGTGCATGGGCAGTCATGTGATCAGTGCATGATATAGACGTGATCAGTGCATGATCAGTCTCGTGATCAGTGCATGATAGCCACGTGATCAGTGCATGATCAGTCACCTGATGGGTGTATGATCATTCACGTGACCAGTACATGGTAGCTACATGATCAGTGCATGATCAGCCACGTGATCAGTGCATGATAGCCACGTGATCAGTGCATGATCAGCCACGTGATCAGTGCATGATCAGCCACGTGATCAGTGCATGATCAGTTACGTGATCAGTGCATGATCAGTCACGTGATCAGTGCATGATAGCCACGTGATCAGTGCATGATCAGCCACGTGATCAGTGCATGATAGCCACGTGATCAGTGCATGATCAGTCACGTGATCAGTGCATGATCAGTCACGTGATCAGTGCATGATCAGCCACGTGATCAGTGCATGATCAATTACGTGATCAGTGCATGATCAGTCACGTGATCAGTGCATGATAGCTACGTGATCAGTGCATGATCAGCCACGTGATCAGTGCATGATAGCCACGTGATCAGTGCATGATCAGTCACGTGATCAGTGCATGATCAGTCACGTGATCAGTGCATGATCAGCCACGTGATCAGTGCATGATCAGTTACGTGATCAGTGCATGATAGCCACGTGATCAGTGCATGATCAGTCACGTGATCAGTGTGTGATCAGCCACGTGATCAGTGCATGATAGCCACGTGATCAGTGCATGATCAGCCACGTGATCAGTGCATGATAGCCACGTGATCAGTGCATGATCAGTCACGTGATCAGTGCATGATCAGCCACGTGATCAGTGCATGATCAGTCACGTGATCAGTGCATGATAGCCACGTGATCAGTGCATGATCAGCCACGTGATCAGTGCATGATCAGTCACGTGATCAGTGCATGATCAGCCACGTGATCAGTGCATGATAGCCACGTGATCAGTGCATGATCAGTCACGTGATCAGTGCATGATCAGCCACGTGATCAGTGCATGATCAGCCACGTGATCAGTGCATGATAGCCACGTGATCAGTGCATGATCAGTCACGTGATCAGTGCATGATCAGCCACGTGATCAGTGCATGATCAGACACGTGATCAGTGCATGATCAGCCACGTGATCAGTGCATGATATCCATGTGATCAGTGCATGATCAGTCACGTGATCAGTGCATGATCAGTCACGTGATCAGTGCATGATCAGCCACGTGATCAGTGCATGATCAGTCACGTGATCAGTGCATGATAGCTACGTGATCAGTGCATGATCAGCCACGTGATCAGTGCATGATAGCCACGTGATCAGTGCATGATAGCCACGTGATCAGTGCATGATCAGTCACGTGATCAGTGCATGATCAGCCACGTGATCAGTGCATGACGAGTCACGTGATCAGTATGACCAGCCACGTGATCAGTGCATGATAGCCACGTGATCAGTGCATGATCAGTCACGTGATCAGTGCATGATCAGTCACGTGATCAGTGCATGATCAGCCACGTGATCAGTGCATGATCAGCCACGTGATCAGTGCATGATCAGTCACGTGATCAGTGCATGATCAGTCACGTGATCAGTACATGATAGCTACGTGATCAGTGCATGATCAGCCACGTGATCAGTGCATGATAGCCACGTGATCAGTGCATGATCAGCCACGTGATCAGTGCATGATCAGTCACGTGATCAGTGCATGATCAGCCACGTGATCAGTGCATGATCAGTCACGTGATCAGTGCATGATCAGTCACGTGACGAGTGCATGGTAGCTACGTGATCAGTGCATGATCAGTCACGTGATCAGTGCATGATAGCCACGTGATCAGTGCATGATCAGTCACGTGATCAGTGCATGATCAGTCACGTGATCAGTGCATGATCAGCCACGTGATCAGTGCATGATCAGCCACGTGATCAGTGCATGATCAGTCACGTGATCAGTGCATGATCAGTCACGTGATCAGTGCATGATCAGCCACGTGATCAGTGCATGATCAGTCATGTGATCAGTGCATGATAGCCCGTGATCAGTGCATGATCAGTCCCGTGATCAGTGCATGATCAGCCACGTGATCAGTGCATGATAGCCACGTGATCAGTGCATGATCAGCCACGTGATCAGTGCATGATAGCCACGTGATCAGTGCATGACAGTCACGTGATCAGTGCATGATCAGTCACGTGATCAGTGCATGATAGCCACGTGATCAGTGCATGATCAGTCACGTGATCAGTGTATGATCAGCCACGTGAACAGTGCATGCTCAGTCACGTGATCAGGGCCTGCTGAGCTGCGTGATTACTGTCTGCTCATCTGCTTGACAATTGCCAGCTGAGCTGCACGATTCCTGCCTGTCATCTGCTTGACAATTGCCACCTGTGCTGCATAATTCCTGCCTGCTCATCTACTTGATTATTGCCAGCTGAGCAGCATGATTCCTCAAAGCTGAGTTCCATGATTATAGCCTGCTGACTGATTCCTGCCTACTCAGCTCTTTGTTCATTGCCTCCAGAGGCACATGATCAGTGTATGACACCAAACATGATCAGCACATGATCAGTCACATGATCAGTGCATGATAAGCCACGTGATCAGTGCATGATCAGTCACGTGATCAGTGCATGATCAGTCACGTGATCAGTGCATGATCAGCCACGTGATCAGTGCATGATCAGTCACGTGATCAGTGCATGATCAGTCACGTGATCAGTGCATGGTAGCTACGTGATCAGTGCATGATCAGCCACGTGATCAGTGCATGATCATTACGTGATCAGTGCATGATCAGCCACGTGATCAGTGCATGATCAGCCACGTGATCAGTGCATGATCAGTCACGTGATCAGTGCATGATCAGCCACGTGATCAGTGCATGATCAGCCACGTGATCAGTGCATGATCAGCCACGTGATCAGTGCATGATAGCCACGTGATCAGTGCATGATCAGTTACGTGATCAGTGTATGATCAGCCACGTGATCAGTGCATGGTCAGACACGTGAACAGTGTATGATCAGCCACGTGATCAGTGCATGATATCCACGTGATCAGT
The DNA here is from genome assembly GCF_032452875.1 of Bos javanicus. Taxonomy (NCBI): domain Eukaryota; kingdom Metazoa; phylum Chordata; class Mammalia; order Artiodactyla; family Bovidae; genus Bos; species Bos javanicus. The sequence goes on from NW_026893634.1 coordinate 279,230, forward strand.
GCATGATCAGTCACGTGATCAGTGTATGATCAGCCACGTGAACAGTGCATGCTCAGTCACGTGATCAGGGCCTGCTGAGCTGCGTGATTACTGTCTGCTCATCTGCTTGACAATTGCCAGCTGAGCTGCACGATTCCTGCCTGTCATCTGCTTGACAATTGCCAGCTGTGCTGCGTAATTCCTGCCTGCTCAGCTGCTTGATTATTGCCAGCTGAGCAGCATGATTCCTCACAGCTGAGTTCCATGATTATTGCCTGCTGACTGTTTGATTCGTGCCTACTCAGCTCTTTGTTTATTGCCTCCAGAGGCACATGATCAGTGTATGATAGCAAACATGATCAGCGCATGATCAGTCACATGATCAGCGCCATTAAGTCACGTGATCACTACATGATAGTCATGTGATCAGTCCATGCTCAGTCACGGTATCAGTGCATGATCAGCCACGTGATCAGTGCATGATCTGTCACATGATTAGTGTATGATCATCCACGTGATCAGTGCATGGGCAGTCATGTGATCAGTGCATGATTAGACGTGATCAGTGCATGATCAGTCACGTGATCAGTGCATGATAGCCACGTGATCAGTGCATGATCAGTCACCTGATGGGTGTATGATCATTCACGTGACCAGTACATGGTAGCTACATGATCAGTGCATGATCAGCCACGTGATCAGTGCATGATAGCCACGTGATCAGTGCATGATCAGCCACGTGATCAGTGCATGATCAGCCACGTGATCAGTGCATGATCAGCCACGTGATCAGTGCATGATCAATTACGTGATCAGTGCATGATCAGTCACGTGATCAGTGCATGATAGCTGCGTGATCAGTGCATGATCAGCCACGTGATCAGTGCATGATAGCCACGTGATCAGTGCATGATCAGTCACGTGATCAGTGCATGATCAGTCACGTGATCAGTGCATGATCAGCCACGTGATCAGTGCATGATCAATTACGTGATCAGTGCATGATCAGTCACGTGATCAGTGCATGGTAGCTACGTGATCAGTGCATGATCAGCCACGTGATCAGTGCATGATAGCCACGTGATCAGTGCATGATCAGTCACGTGATCAGTGCATGATCAGTCACGTGATCAGTGCATGATCAGCCACGTGATCAGTGCATGATCAGTTACGTGATCAGTGCATGATAGCCACGTGATCAGTGCATGATCAGTCACGTGATCAGTGCATGATCAGCCACGTGATCAGTGCATGATAGCCACGTGATCAGTGCATGATCAGCCACGTGATCAGTGCATGATCAGCCACGTGATCAGTGCATGATCAGTCACGTGATCAGTGCATGATCAGCCACGTGATCAGTGCATGATCAGTCACGTGATCAGTGCATGATAGCCACGTGATCAGTGCATGATCAGCCACGTGATCAGTGCATGATCAGTCACGTGATCAGTGCATGATCAGCCACGTGATCAGTGCATGATAGCCACGTGATCAGTGCATGATCAGTCACGTGATCAGTGCATGATCAGCCACGTGATCAGTGCATGATCAGCCACGTGATCAGTGCATGATAGCCACGTGATCAGTGCATGATCAGTCACGTGATCAGTGCATGATCAGCCACGTGATCAGTGCATGATCAGACACGTGATCAGTGCATGATCAGCCACGTGATCAGTGCATGATATCCACGTCATCAGTGCATGATGAGTCTCGTGAACAGTTCATGATCAGTCACGTGATCAGTGTATAATCAGCCACGTGATCAGTGCATGATCAGTCACGTGATCTGTGCATGATAGCCACGTGATCACTGCATGATAGCCACGTGATCAGTGCATGATAGCCACGAGATCAGTGCATGATCAGTCACGTGATCAGTGCCTGACCACTCACGTGAACAGTGCATGATAAGTCAACTGATCAGTGCATGATCAATAACGTGATCAGTGCATGATCACTCACGTGACCAGTACATGGTAGCTACGTGATCACTGCATGGACAGCCGTGTGAGCAGTGCATGATAGCCACGTGATCAGTGCATGATGAGCTACGTGATCAGTGCAGTATCAATTACGTGATCAATGCATGATCAGTCACGTGACCAGTACATGGTAGCTACGTGATCATTGCATGATCAGCCACATTATCAGTGCATGATCGGTCACGTGATCAGTGCACGGTCAGTCACGTAATCAGTGCATGATCAGCCACGTGAGCAGTGCATGATAGCCACGTGATCAGTGCATGATCAGCCACGTGATTAGTGCATGATCAATTATGTGATCAGTGCATGATCAGTTACATGAACTGTGTATGATCAGCCACGTGATCAGTGCATGGTCAGACACGTGAACAGTGTATGATCAGCCACGTGATCAGTGCTGATTTCCATGATTTTTGCCTGCTCACTGTTTGATTCGTGCCTACTCAGCTCTTTGTTTATTGCCTCCAGAGGCACATGATCAGTGTATGATAGCAAACATGCTCAGCGCATGATCATTCACATGGTCAGCGCCATTAAGTCACGTGATCACTACATGATAGTTATGTGCTCAGTCCATGCTCAGTCATGGTATCAGTGCATGATCAGACACGAGATCAGTGCCTGATCAGTCACGTGATCAGTGCATGATCAGCCACGTGATCAGTGCATGACCAGGCACGTGATCAGTGTATGTCCAGCCAAGTGATCAGTGCATGATAGCCACGTGATCAGTGCATGATCAGTCATGTGATCAGTGTATGATCAGCCACGTGATCAGTGCATGATCAGCCACATGATCAGTGCATGATCAGCCATGTGATCAGTGCATGATCAGTCACGTGATCAGTGCATGGTCAGTCCCGTGATCAGTGCATGATCATCCACGTGATCAGTGCATGTGGAGTCATGTAGTCAATGCATGATAGCGCCGTGATCAGTGCACGATCAGTTCCGTGATGAGTGTATGATCAGCCAAGTGATCAGTGCAAGATAGCTATGTGATCAGTGCATGATCAGTCACATGATCAGTGCATGATCAGTCACGTGATAGGTGTGTGATCAGCCATGTGAACAGTGAATGCTCAGGCACGTGATCAGGGCCTGCTGAGCTGCGTGATTACTGTCTGCTCATCTGCTTTACAATTTCCAGCTGAGCTGCACGATCCTGCCTGTCATCTCCTTGACAATTGCCACCTGTGCTGCGTAATTCCTGCCTGCTCAGCTGCTTGATTATTCCCAGCTGAGCAGCATCATTCCTCACAGCTGAGTTCCATGATTATTGCCTGCTGACTGTTTGATTCGTGCCTACTCAGCTCTTTGTTTATTGCCTCCAGAGGCACATGATCAGTGTATGATAGCAAACATGATCAGCGCATGATCAGTCACATGATCAGCGCCATTAACTCACGTGATCACTATATGATAGTCATGTGATCAATCCATGCTCAGTCACGGTATCAGTGCATGGTCAGCCACGTGATCAGTGCATGATCTGTCACATGATTAGTGTATGATCATCCACATGATCAGTGCATGGGAAGTCATGTGATCTGTGTGTTTAAACATGATCAGTGCATTTTCAGTCTCGCGGTCAGTGCATGATAGTCACGTGATCAGTGCATGATCAGTCACCTGATGGGTGTATGATCATTCACGTGACCGGTATTTGGTAGCTATATGATCAGTGTATGACCGGCCATGTGATAAGTGCATGATAGCCACGTGATCAGTGCATGATCAGCCACGTAATCAGTGCATGATCAGCCACATAATCAGTGCATGATCAGCCACATGATCAGTGCATGATCAATTACGTCATCAGTGCATAATCAGTCACGTGACCAATACATGGTAGCTGCGTGAACATTGCATGATCAGCCAAGTTAACAGTGCATAATAGCCACGTGATCAGTGCATGATCAGTCACGTGATCAGTGCATGATTATTCACGTGTTCAGTGCATGATCAGCCACGTGATCATTGCATGATCAATTACGTGATCAGTGCATGATAGCCACGTGATCAGTGCATGATCAGTCATGTGATACGTGTGTGATCAGCCACTTGATCAGTGCATGATATCCACGTGATCAGTGAATGATAGCCACGTGATTAGTGCATGATAGCCACGTGATTAGTGCATGATCAGTCACGTGATACGTGTGTGATCAGGCACGTGATCAGTGCATGATCAGTCACGTGACCAGTACATGGTAGCTACGGGATCATTGCATGATCAGCCACGTGATGTGTGCATGATCAGTTACGTGAGCAGAGTATGATCAGCCACGTGATCAGTGCATGAGAGCCACGTGATCAGTGCATGATCAGTCACGTGACAGGTGTGTGGTAAGCCACGTGAACAGTGCATGTTCAGCCACGTGATCAATGCATGAAATCCACGTGATCAGTGCATGATCAGTTACGTGAACAGTGTATGATCAGCAACGTGAGCAGTGCATGGTCAGACACGTGAACACTGTATGATCAAACACGTGATCAGTGCATGATATCCACGTCATCAGTGCATGATGAGTCTCGTGAACAGTGCATGATCAGTCACGTGATCAGTGTATAATCAGCCACGTGATCAGTGCATGATCAGTCACGTGATCTGTGCATGATAGCCACGTGATCACTGCATGATAGCCACGTGATCAGTGCATGATCAGTCACGTGATCAGTGCATGATCAGCCACGTGATCAGTGCATGACGAGGCACGTGATCAGTATGGCCAGCCACGTGATCAGTGCATGATATCCACGTCATCAGTGCATGATGAGTCTCGTGAACAGTGCATGATCAGTCACGTGATCAGTGTATAATCAGCCACGTGATCAGTGCATGATCAGTCACGTGATCTGTGCATGATAGCCACGTGATCAGTGCATGGTCAGTCACGTGATCAGTGCATGATCAGTCACGTGATCAGTGTTTGATCAGCCGCGTGATCAGTGCATGCTCAGCCACATGACCAGGGCATGATCAATTACGTGATCAGTGCATGATCAGTCACGTGACCAGTACATGGTAGCTACGTGATCATTGCATGATCAGCCACGTGAGCAGTGCACGATAGCCACGTGATCAGTTCATGATCAGCCACGTGATCAGTGCATGATCAGTCACGTGATCAGTGCATGATCAGCCACGTGATCAGTGCATGATCAGCCACGTGATCTGTGCATGATCATTCACGTGACCAGTACATGGTAGCTACGTGATCATTGCATGATCAGCCACGTTATCTGTGAATGATAGCCACGTGATCAGTGCATGATAGACACGTGATCAGTGCATGATCAGTCACGTGATAAGTGCATGATCAGCCACATGATCAGTGCATGACCAGGCACATGATCAGTGTATGACCATCCAAATGATCTGTGCATGATAGCCACGTGATCAGTGCATGATCATGCACGTGATCAGTGCATGTGGAGTCATGTAGTCAATGCATTATAGCGCCGCAATCAGTGCACGATCAGTCCCATGATGAGTGTATGATCAGCCAAGTGACCAGTGCAAGATAGCTACGTGATCAGTGCATGATCAGTCACATGATCAGTGCATGATCAGCCACGTGATCAGTGCATGATCAGTCACGTGATCAGTGTATGACCAGCCAAGTGATCAGTGCACGATAGCCACGTGATCAGTGCATGATCAGTCACGTGATCAGTGCATGATCAATTACATGATCAGTGTGTGATCAGTCACGTGACCAGTATATGGTAGCTAGGTGATCATTGCATGATAAGCCACATGAGCCGTGCATGATAGCCACGAGATCAGTGCATGATCAGTCACGTGATCAGTGCATGACCACTCACGTGAACAGTGCATGATAAGTCAACTGATCAGTGCATGATCAATAACGTGATCAGTGCATGATCACTCACGTGACCAGTACATGGTAGCTACGTGATCATTGCATGGACAGCCGCATGAGCAGTGCATGATAGCCACGTGATCAGTGCATGATGAGCTACGTGATCAGTGCAGTATCAATTACGTGATCAATGCATGATCAGTCACGTGACCAGTACCTGGTAGCTACGTGATCATTGCATGATCAGCCACGTGATCAGTGCATGATCGGTCACGTGATCAGTGCACGGTCAGTCACGTAATCAGTGCATGATCAGCCACGTGAGCAGTGCATGATAGCCACGTGATCAGTGCATGATCAGCCACATGATCAGTGCATGATCAGCCATGTGATCAGTGCATGATCAGTCACGTGATCAGTGCATGGTCAGTCCCGTGATCAGTGCATGATCATCGACGTGATCAGTGCATGTGGAGTCATGTAGTCAATGCATGATAGCGCCGTGATCAGTGCACGATCAGTTCCGTGATGAGTGTATGATCAGCCAAGTGATCAGTGCAAGATAGCTATGTGATCAGTGCATGATCAGTCACATGATCAGTGCATGATCAGTCACGTGATAGGTGTGTGATCAGCCATGTGAACAGTGAATGCTCAGGCACGTGATCAGGGCCTGCTGAGCTGCGTGATTACTGTCTGCTCATCTGCTTTACAATTTCCAGCTGAGCTGCACGATCCTGCCTGTCATCTCCTTGACAATTGCCACCTGTGCTGCGTAATTCCTGCCTGCTCATCTACTTGATTATTGCCAGCTGAGCAGCATGATTTCTCAGAGGTGAGTTCCATGATTATAGCCTGGTGACTGATTCCTGCCTACACAGCTCTATGCTCATTGCCTCCAGAGGCACATGATCAGTGTGTGACACCAAACATGATCAGCACATGATCAGTCCCATGATTAGTGCATGATAAGCCAGGTGATCAGTGCATGATCAATTATGTGATCAGTGCATGATCAGTCATGTGACCAGTACATGGTAGCTGCGTGATCATTGCATGATCAGCCACGTGAGCAGTGCATGATAGCCACATGATCAGTGCATGATAGCCACGTGATCAGTGCATGAACAGTCACGTGATCTGTGCATGATCAGTCACGTGACTGTGCATGATCAGTCACGTGATCAGTGCATGATCAATTACCTGATCAGTGCATGATCAGTCACGTGACCAGTGCATGGTAGCTATGTGATCATTGCATGATCAGCCACGTGATCAGTGCATGATAGCCACGTGATCAGTGCATGATATCCACGTGATCATTGCAGGATAGCCACGTGATCACTTCATGATTAGTCACGTGATCTGTACATGATCAGTCAGCTGATACGTGTGTGATCAGCCACCGGATCAGTGCGTGATGAGCCATGTGATCAGTGCAGGATCAATTACGTAATCAGTGCATGATCAGTCAGGTGACCAGTACATGGTAGCTACGTGATCATTGCGTGATCAGCCACGTGATCAGTGCATGATAGCCACGTGATCAGTGCATGATCAGTCATGTGATACGTGTGTGATCAGCCACGTGATCAGTGCATTATATCCACGTGATCAGTGCATGATAGCCACGTGATCAGTGCATGAGAGCCACGTGATCAGTGCATGATCAGTCACGTGAACAGTGTATGATCAGCCACGTGATCAGTGCATGGTCAGACACGTGAACAGTGTATGATCAGCCACGTGATCAGTGCATGATATCCAAGTGATCAGTGCATGATCATCACGTGATCAGTGTATGATCAGCCAGGTGAATAGTGCATGCTCAGTCACGTGATAAGGGCCTGCTGAGCTGTGTGATTCCTGTCTGCTCATCTGCTTGAAAATTGCCAGCTGAGCTGCATGATTCCTGCCTGTCATCTGCTTGACAATTGCCAGCTGTGCTGCGTAATTCCTGCCTGCTCAGCTGCTTGATTATTGCCAGCTGAGCAGCATGATTCCTCACACCTGAGTTCCATGATTATTGCCTGCTGACTGTTTGATTCGTGCCTACTCAGCTCTTTGTTTATTGCCTCCAGAGGCAAATGATCAGTGTATGATAGCAAACGTGATCAGCGCATGATCAGTCACATGATCAGAGCCATTAAGTCACGTGATCACTACATGATAGTCATGTGATCAGTCCATGCTCAGTCACGGTATCAGTGCATGATCAGCCACGTGATCAGTGCATGATAGCTATGTGATCAGTTCATGATTTGTCACGTGATCTGTGCATGACCAGGCAGGTGATCAGTGTATGATCAGCGACGTGATCAGTGCATGATCCGTCACCTAATGAGTGTATGATCAGTCACCTGACCGGTACATGGTAGCTACATGATCATTGCATGTTCAGCCACGTGAGTAGTGCATGATAGCCACGTGATCAGTGCATGATCAGTCACGTGTTCAGTGCATGATCAGTCATGTAATCTCTGCATGACCAGGCACCTGATCAGTGTATGACCAGCAAGTGATCAGTGCATGATAGCCACGTGATCAGTGCATGATCAGTCACGTGATCAGTGGATGATCAACCACGTAATCAGTGTATGATCAGCCACATGATCAGTGCATGATCAGTTACGTGATCAGTGCATGATCAGTCACGTGACCAGTATATGGTAGCTACGTGATCATTGCATGACCAGCCACATGAGCCGTGCATGATAGCCACGAGATCAGTGCATGATCACTCACGTGATCAGTGCATGATCACTCTCGTGAACAGTGCATGATAAGTCAACTGATCAGTGCATAATCAATTACGTGATCAGTGCATGATCACTCACGTGACCAGTACATGGTTGCTACATGATCATTGAATGAACAGCCACGTGAGCAGTGCATGATAGCCACGTGATCAGTGCGTGATCTGTCACATGATCAGTGTATGATCATCCGTGTGATCAGTGCATGGGCAGTCATGTGATCAGTGCATGATATAGACGTCATCAGTGCATGATCAGTCTCGTGATCAGTGTATGATGAACCACGTGATCAGTGCACGATAGCCAGGTAATCAGTGCATGATAGCCAGATGATCAGTGCATTATCAGTCACGTGATCAGTGTATGATCAGCCAAGTAATCAGTGCATGATAGCCAACTGATCAGTGGATGATCAGTCACGTGATCAGTGCATGGTCAGTCACGTGATCATTACATGATCAGCCACGTGAATAGTGCATGATCAATTACGTGATCAGTGCATGATCAGTCACATGATCAGTAGATGATCAGTCACGTGAACAGTGCATGATTAGTCATGTGATCAGTGTATGACCAGCCAAGTGATCAGTGCATGATAGCCATGTGATCAGTGCATGATCAGTCACGTGATCAGTGTATGATCAGCCACGTGATCAGTGCATGATCAGCCAAATTATCAGTGCATGATCAATTACGTGATCAGTGCTTGATCAGCCAGGTGATCAGTGAATGATCAGTCATGTGATCAGTGCATGGTCAGTCACGTGATCAGTGCATGATCATCCAAGTGATCAGTGCATGTGGAGTCATGTAGACAATGCATGATAGCGCCGTGATCAGTGCACGATAAGTCCCGTGATTAGTGTATGATCAGCGAAGTGATCAGTGCAAGATAGCTACGTGATCAGTGCATGATCAGCCACGTCATCAGTGCATGATAGCCACGTGAGCAGTGCATACAATTACGTGATCAGTGCATGCGCAATCACGTGATCAGTGCATGAGAGCCACGTAATCAGTGCATGATCATTCATGTGTTAGGTGTGTGATCAGCGACTTGAACAGTGCATGCTCAGTCACGTGATCAGGGCCTGCTGAGCTGTGTGATTGCTGTCTGCTCATCTGCTTGACAAATAACAGCTGAGCTGTACGATTCCTGCCTGTCATCCTCTTAACAATTGCCACCTGTGCTGCATAATTCCTGCTTGCTCATCTACTTGATTATTGCCAGCTGAGCAGCATGATTTCTCAAAGCTGAGTTCCATGATTATATCCTGCTGACTAATTCCTGCCTACTCAGCTCATTGTTCATTGCCTCCAGATGCACATGATCAGTGTGTGACACCAAACATGATCAGCACATGATCAGTCACATAATCAATGCATGATAAGCCAGGTGATCAGTGCTTGATCAATTACGTGATCAGTGCATGATCAGTCATGTGAGCAGTACATGGTGGCTGCGTGATCAGTGCATGATCAGCGACGTGAGCAGTGCATGATAGCCACGTGATCAGTGCATGATCAGTCACGTGATCAGTGCATGATCAGTCACGTGTTCAGTGCATGATCAGCCACGTGATCAGTGCACGATCAAATACGTGATCAGTGCATGATCACTCATGGGACCAGTATATTGTAGCTACGTGATCATTGCATGATCAGCCACGTGATCAGTGCATGGTCAGACACGTGAATAATGTATGATTAGCCACGTGATCAGTGCATGATATTCAAGTGATCAGTGCTTGTACAATCACATGATCAGTGTATGATCAGCCAGGTGAACAGTGCATGCTCAGTCACCTGATCAGGGCCTGCTGAGCTGCGTGATTACTGTCTGCTCATCTGCTTGACAATTGCCAGCTGAGCTGCATGATTCCTGCCTGTCATCTGCTTGACAATTGCCAGCTGCTGTGTAATTCCTGCCTGCTCAGCTGCTTGATTATTGCCAGCTGAGCAGCATGATTCCTCACAGCTGAGATCCATGATTTTTGCCTGCTGACTGTTTGATTCGTGCCTACTCAGCTCTTTGTTTATTGCCTCCAGAGGCACATGATCAGTGTATGAAAGCAAACAAGATCAGCGCATGATCAGTCACATGATCAGTGCCATTAAGTCACGTGATCACTACATGATAGTCATGTGATCAGTCCATGCTCAGTCACGGTATCAGTGCATGATCAGCCACGTGATCAGTGCATGATAGCCACGTGATCAGTGCATGATCAGCCAGGTGATCAGTGAATGATTGCTACGTGATCAGTTCATGATTAGTCACGTGATCTGTGCATGACCAGGCAGGTGATCAGTGCATGATAGCCACGTGATCAGTGCATGATTAGTCACCTAATGGATGTATGATCAGTCACGTGACCGGTACATGGTAGCTACATGATCATTGCATGATCAGCCACGTGAGTAGTGTATGAGAGCCACGTGATCAGTGCATGATCAGTGACGTGATCAGCGCATGATCAGTCATGTAATCTGTGCATGACCAGGCACGTGATCAGTGTATGACCAGCCATGTGATCAGTGCATGATAGCCACGTGATCAGTGCATGATAAGTCACGTGATCAGTGCATGATCAGTCAAGTGATCAGTGCAGGATCAGCCACATGATCAGTGAATGATCAATTACGTCATCAGTGCATGATCAGTCACGTGACCAGTACATGGTAGCTGCGTGATCTGTGTATGACCAGCCAAGTTATCAGTGCATGATAGCCTCGTGATCAGTGCATGATCAGTCACGTGATCAGTGCATGATCAGTCACGTGATCAGTGCATGATCAGCCACATGATCAGTGCATGATCAGTCACGTGACCAGCACATGGTAGCTGCTGGATCATTTCATGATCAGCCACGTTAGCAGTGCATGATAGCCACGTGATCAGTGCTTGATCAGCCACGTGATCAGTGCATGATCAATTACGTGATCCGTGCAAGATCAGTCACGTGACCAGTACATGGTAGCTACGTGATCATTGCATGATCAGCCACGTGATCAGTGCATGATAGCCACGTGATCAGTGCATGATAGACAGGTGATCAGTGCATGATCAGTCACGTGATACGTGTGTGATCAGCCACGTGATCCGTGCATGATATCCACGTGATCAGTGAGTGATAGCCACGTGATCAGTTCATGATAACCACGAGATCAGTGCATGATCAGTCACGTGATACGTGTGTGATCAGCCACGTGTTCAGTGCATGATGAGTCAGGTGATCAGTGCTGGATTAATCACGTGATCAGTGCATGATCAGTCACGTGACCAGTACATGGTTGCTACGTGATCATTGCATGATCAGCCACGTGAGCAGTGCATGATAGCCACCCGATCACTGCATGATCAGTCACGTGATCAGTACATGATCAGTCACGTGAGCAGTGCATGATCATTTACGTGATCTGTGCATGATCAGTCACGTGACCAATATATGGTAGCTACGTGAACATTGCATGACCAGCCAGGTGAGAAGTGCTTGATAGCCACCTGATGTGTGCATGATCTCAGCTCTTTGAGTATTGCCTCCTGAGGTCCCTGTTCGGTCGCCACCTGCCGGGGACCAGCCCGAACTGATCCAGGGTATTCGAAGGAGAGATGGCCTAGGCGACTATTTATATGCTAATCAGAGATGTCAAGAATGATAGTATGAGGAGAGCTCGGTAGGAAAATTCGGTGGAGAAAAGAGACTGAGTAGCTTGGTTTACGCGGAAGACCAATCAAACTTCAAGACAAGAAGTTTGCACCACTTACGTAGGCCGCAGGCGCCCTCTCGAATAGCGAAAGGTGCCTCACCCTAGACACCTTCTCGAGTGGGTCTTAGCAGCCCAGGCATAATTAGTAAGCGTGGTGGGTTCCGCGCTCCAGATGGAGACTCAGCTGGAAGTTAAAGGGAAGAATGACAAGGAACTTTATGAATTGGAGCTGTAAGTTAACTCTTTGACAGAGAGAGCGAGATGGTGGTGGGGGACAGCCCCCAGTGAAATCAGAGGTGAGAGCACAAAGCAATACAGTAGGCAGACTCCGGTTTTTTGGGGGGGAGATGCTCGAGAATATCCGGGTGGACTCCTGAGGCTCGATCCCGCATTTGCGTATGCCGAGCCTCCTTCCTCATGACCTTTGTCCAGAGTGGAATGCCTCCCCGGCTCCCGGCACATGATCAGTGCATGCTCAGTCACGATATCAGTGCCTGCTCAGCCACGTGATCACTGACGGCACAGTCACGTGATCAGCGCCTCTCAGTCACGTGATCACCGGATGATAAACACGTGATCAGTGAACGACCAGCCACGTGATCACTGCATGCGCAGTCAGGTGGTCAGTTCCTGATCAGCCACCTGATCAGTGCGTGCACAGTCCCCTGATCAGCGCCTGTCAGTCACTGATCACTGCCTGATAAACATGTGATCAGTGCCCGAACACCCACGTCATCAGTGCATGCGCAGTCACGTGATCAGTGCATGATAGCCACGTGATCAGTGCGCGCACAGTCCCATGATCAGCGCCTGTCAGTCACTGATCATTGCCTGATAAACACGTGATCAGTGCATGATGAGCCATGTGATCAGTGCCCGATCAGCCACGTCATCAGTGCATGCGCAGTCACGTCATCAGTGCATGATAGCCACGTTATCAGTGCATGTCAGCCACGTGATCAGTGCCTGCAGAGTCACGTGATCAGGGCCTGCTGAGCTGCGTGATTCCTGCCGGCTCATCTGCTTGACAATTGCCAGCTGAGCTGCGTGAGTCCTGCCTGGTCACGTGCTTGATTATTGCCAGTTGAGCAGCATGATTCGTCACTGCTGAGCTCCATGCTTATTGCCTGCTGATTGCGTGGTTCGTGTCTGCTCAGCTCTTTGAGTATTGCCTCCTGAGGACCCTGTTCGGTCGCCACCTGCCGGGGACCAGCCCCAACTGATCAGTGTATTCGAAGGAGAGATGGCCTAGGCGACTATTTATATGCTAATCAGAGATGTCAAGAATGATAGTATGAGGAGAGCTCGGTAGGAAAATTCGGTGGAGAAAAGAGACTGAGTAGCTTGGTTTACGCGGAAGACAAATCAAACTTCAAGACAAGAAGTTTGCACCACTTACGTAGGCCGCAGGCGCCCTCTCGAATAGCGAAAGGTGCCTCACCCTAAACACCTTCTCGAGTGGGTCTTAGCAGCCCAGGCATAATTAGTAAGCGTGGTGGGTTCCGCGCTCCAGATGGAGACTCAGCTGGAAGTTAAAGGGAAGAATGACAAGGAACTTTATGAATTGGAGCTGTAAGTTAACTCTTTGACAGAGAGAGCGAGATGGTGGTGGGGGACAGCCCCCAGTGAAATCAGAGGTGAGAGCACAAAGCAATACAGTAGGCAGACTCCAGTTTTTTTGGGGAGGAGATGCTCGAGAATATCCGGGTGGACTCCTGAGGCTCGATCCCGCATTTGCGTATGCCGAGCCTCCTTCCTCATGACCTTTGTCCAGAGTGGAATGCCTCCCCAGCTCCCGGCACATGATCAGTGCATGCTCAGTCACGATATCAGTGCCTGCTCAGCCACGTGATCACTGAAGGCACAGTCACGTGATCAGCGCCTCTCAGTCACGTGATCACCGGATGATAAACACGTGATCAGTGAACGACCAGCCACGTGATCACTGCATACGCAGTCAGGTGGTCAGTTCCTGATCAGCCACCTGATCAGTGCGTGCACAGTCCCCTGATCAGCGCCTGTCAGTCACTGATCACTGCCTGATAAACACGTGATCAGTGCCCGAACAGCCACGTCATCAGTGCATGCGCAGTCACGTGATCAGTGCATGATAGCCACGTGATCAGTTCGTGTACAGTCCCATGATCAGCGCCTGTCAGTCACTGATCGTTGCCTGATAAACACGTGATCAGTGCATGATGAGCCATGTGATCAGTGCCCGATCAGCCACGTCATCAGTGCATGCGCAGTCACGTCATCAGTGCATGATAGCCACGTGATCAGTGCATGCTCAGTCACGTGATCTGGACTTGATCAGCCACGTGATCAGTGCCTGCAGAGTCACGTGATCAGGGCCTGCTGAGCTGCGTGATTCCTGCCGGCTCATCTGCTTGACAATTGCCAGCTGAGCTGCGTGAGTCCTGCCTGGTCACGTGCTTGATTATTGCCAGTTGAGCAGCATGATTCGTCACTGCTGAGCTCCATGCTTATTGCCTGCTGATTGCGAGGTTCGTGTCTGCTCAGCTCTTTGAGTATTGCCTCCTGAGGTCCCTGTTCGGTCGCCACCTGCCGGGGACAAGCCCCAACAGATCCAGGGTATTCGAAGGAGAGATGGCCTAGGCGACTATTTATATGCTAATCAGAGATGTCAAGAATGATAGTATGAGGAGAGCTCAGTAGGAAAATTCGGTGGAGAAAGATACTGAGTAGCTTGGTTTACGCGGAAGACCAATCAAACTTCAAGACAAGAAGTTTGCACCACTTACGTAGGCCGCAGGCGCCCTCTCGAATAGCGAAAGGTGCCTCACCCTAGACACCTTCTCGAGTGGGTCTTAGCAGCCCAGGCATAATTAGTAAGCGTGGTGGGTTCCGCGCTCCAAATGGAGACTCAGCTAGAAGTTAAAGGGAAGAATGACAAGGAACTTTATGAATTGGAGCTGTAAGTTAACTCTTTGACAGAGAGAGCGAGATGGTGGTGGGGGTCAGCCCCCAGTGAAATCAGAGGTGAGAGCACAAAGCAATACAGTAGGCAGACTCCGGTTTTTTTCGGGGGGAGATGCTCGAGAATATCCGGGTGGACTCCTGAGGCTCGATCCCACATTTGTTTATGCCGAGCCTCCTTCCTCATGACCTTTGTCCAGAGTGGAATGCCTCCCCGGCTCCCGGCACATGATCAGTGCATGCTCAGTCACGATATCAGCGCCTGCTCAGCCACGTGATCACTGACGGCACAGTCACGTGATCAGCGCCTCTCAGTCACGTGATCACCGTATGATAAACACGTGATCAGTGAACGACCAGCCACGTGATCACTGCATGCGCGGTAAAGTTGTCAGTTCCTGATCAGCCACCTGATCAGTGTGTGCACAGTCCCCTGATCAGCGCCTGTCAGTCACTGATCACTGCCTGATAAACACGTGATCAGTGCCCGAACAGCCACGTCATCAGTGCATGCGCAGTCACGTGATCAGTGCATGATAGCCATGTGATCAGTGCGTGCACAGTCCCATTATCAGCGCCTGTCAGTCACTTATCATTGCCTGATAAACACGTGATCAGTGCATGAGGAGCCATGTGATCAGTGCCTGATCAGCCACGTCATCAGTGCATGCGCAGTCACGTCATCAGTGCATGATAGCCACGTGATCAGTGCATGCTCAGTCACGTGATCTGGACTTGATCAGCCACGTGATCAGTGCCTGCAGAGTCACGTGATCAGGGCCTGCTGAGCTGCGTGATTCCTGCCGGCTCATCTGCATGACAATTGACATCTCAGCTGCGTGATTCCTGTCGGCTCATCTGCTTGACAATTGCCAGCTGAGCTGCGTGATTCCTGCCTGGTCACGTGCTTGATTATTGCCAGTTGAGCAGCATGATTCGTCACTGCTGAGCTCCATGCTTATTGCCTGCTGATTGCGTGGTTCGTGTCTGCTCAGCTCTTTGAGTATTGCCTCCTGAGGTCCCTGTTCGGTCGCCACCTGCCGGGGACCAGCCCCAACTGATCCAGGGTATTCGAAGGAGAGATGGCCTAGGCGACTCTTTATATGCTAATCGGAGATGTCAAGAATAATAGTATGAGGAGAGCTCAGTAGGAAAATTCGGTGGAGAAAAGAGACTGAGTAGCTTGGTTTACGCGGAAGACCAATCAAACTTCAAGACAAGAAGTTTGCACCACGTACGTAGGCCGCAGGTGCCCTCTCGAATAGCGAAAGGTGCCTCACCCTAGACACCTTCTCGAGTGGGTCTTAGCAGCCCAGGCATAATTAGTAAGCGTGGTGGGTTCCGCGCTCCAGATGGAGACTCAGCTGGAAGTTAAAGGGAAGAATGACAAGGAACTTTATGAATTGGAGCTGTAAGTTAACTCTTTGACAGAGAGAGCGAGATGGTGGTGGGGGACAGCCCCCAGTGAAATCAGAGGTGAGAGCACAAAGCAATACAGTAGGCACACTCTGGTTTTTTTGGGGGGAGATGCTCGAGAATATCCGGGTGGACTCCTGAGGCTCGATCCCGCATTTGCGTATGCCGAGCCTCCTTCCTCATGACCTTTGTCCAGAGTGGAATGCCTCCCCGGCTCCCGGCACATGATCAGTGCATGCTCAGTCACGATATCAGTGCCTGCTCAGCCACGTGATCACTGACGGCATAGTCACGTGATCAACGCCTCTCAGTCACTTGATTACCGTATGATAAACACGTGATCAGTGAACGACCAGCCACGTGATCACTGCATGCGCGGTCAGGTGGTCAGTTCCTGATCAGCCACCTGATCAGTGCGTGCACAGTCCCCTGATCAGCGCCTGTCAGTCACTGATTACTGCCTGATAAACACGTGATCAGTGCCCGAACAGCCACGTCATCAGTGCATGCGCAGTCACGTCATCAGTGCATGATAGCCACGTGATCAGTGCATGCACAGTCCCATGATCAGCGCCTCTCAGTCACTGATCATTGCCTGAGAAACACGTGATCAGTGCATGATGAGCCATGTGATCAGTGCCCGATCAGCCACGTCATCAGTGCATGCGCAGTCACGTCATCAGTGCATGATAGCCACGTGATCAGTGCATGCTCAGTCACGTGATCTGGACTTGATCAGCCACGTGATCAGTGCCTGCAGAGTCACGTGATCAGGGCCTGCTGAGCTGCGTGATTCCTGCCGGCTCATCTGCGTGACAATTGCCAGCTGAGCTGCGTGATTCCTGCCTGGTCACCTGCTTGATTATTGCCAGCTGAGCAGCATGATTCGTCACTGCTGAGCTCCATGCTTATTGCCTGCTGATTGCGTGGTTCGTGTCTGCTCAGCTCTTTGAGTATTGCCTCCTGAGGTCCCTGTTCGGTCGCCACCTGCCAGGGACCAGCCCCAACTGATCCAGGGTATTCGAAGGAGAGATGGCCTAGGCGACTCTTTATATGCTAATCGGAGATGTCAAGAATAATAGTATGAGGAGAGCTCAGTAGGAAAATTCGCTGGAGAAAAGAGACTGAGTAGCTTGGTTTACGCGGAAGACCAATCAAACTTCAAGACAAAAAGTTTGCACCACTTACGTAGGCCGCAGGTGACCTCTCGAATAGCGAAAGGTGCCTCACCCTAGACACCTTCTCGAGTGGGTCTTAGCAGCCCAGGCATAATTAGTAAGCGTGGTGGTTTCTGCGCTCCAGATGGAGACTCAGCTGGAAGTTAAAGGGAAGAATGACAAGGAACTTTATGAATTCGAGCTGTAAGTTAACTCTTTGACAGAGAGAGCGAGATGGTGGTGGGGGACAGCCCCAGTGAAATCAGAGGTGAGAGCACAAAGCAATACAGTAGGCAGACTCCGGTATTTTTGGGGGGAGATGCTCGAGAATATCCGGGTGGACTCCTGAGGCTCGATCCCGCATTTGCGTATGCCGAGCCTCCTTCCTCATGACCTTTGTCCAGAGTGGAATGCCTCCCGGCTCCCGGCACATGATCAGTGCATGCTCAGTCATGATATCAGTGCCTGCTCAGCCACGTGATCACTGACGGCACAGTCACGTGATCAGCGCCTCTCAGTCACGTGATCACCGAATGATAAACACGTGATCAGTGAACGACCAGCCACGTGATCACTGCATGCACAGTCAGGTGGTCAGTTCCTGATCAGCCACCTGATCAGTGCGTGCACAGTCCCCTGATCAGCGCCTGTCAGTCACTGATCACTGCCTGATAAACACGTGATCAGTGCCCGAACAGCCACGTCATCAGTGCATGCGCAGTCAAGTGATCAGTGCATGATAGCCACGTGAACAGTGCGTGCACAGTCCCATGATCAGCGCCTGTCAGTCACTGATCGTTGCCTGATAAACACGTGATCAGTGCATGAGAGCCACGTGATCAGTGCATGATCAGTCACGTGATAGTTGTGTGATCAGCCACGTGAACAGTGCATGCTCAGTCACGTGATTAGGGCCTGCTGAGCTGCATGATTTCTGTCTGCTCATCTGCTTGACAATTGCCAGCTGAGCTGCACGATTCCTGCCTGTCATCTCCTTGACAATTGCCACCTGTGCTGCGCAATTCCTGCCTGCTCATCTACTTGATTATTGCCAGCTGAGCAGCATGATTTCTCAGAGCTTAGTTCCATGATTATTGCCTGGTGACTGATTCCTGCCTGCTCAGCTCTTTGTTCATTGCCTCCAGAGGCACATGATCAGTGTATGACACCAAACATGATCAGCACATGACCAGTCACATGATCAATGCATGATAAGCCAGGTGATCAGTGCATGATTAATTACGTGATCACTGCATGATCAGTCATGTGACCAGTACATGGTAGCTGCGTGATCATTGCATGATCAGCCACGTGATCAGTGCATGATAGCCACGTGATCAGTGCATGATAGACAGGTGATCAGTGCATGATCAGTCACGTGATACGTGTGTGATCAGCCACGTGATCCGTGCATGATATCCACGTGATCAGTGAGTGATAGCCACGTGATCAGTGCATGATAACCACGAGATCAGTGCATGATCAGTCACGTGATACGTGTGTGATCAGCCACGTGTTCAGTGCATGATGAGTCAGGTGATCAGTGCTGGATTAATCACGTGATCAGTGCATGATCAGTCACGTGACCAGTACATGGTTGCTACGTGATCATTGCATGATCAGCCACGTGAGCAGTGCATGATAGCCACCCGATCACTGCATGATCAGTCACGTGATCAGTACATGATCAGTCACGTGAGCAGTGCATGATCATTTACGTGATCTGTGCATGATCAGTCACGTGACCAATATATGGTAGCTACGTGAACATTGCATGACCAGCCAGGTGAGAAGTGCTTGATAGCCACCTGATGTGTGCATGATCTCAGCTCTTTGAGTATTGCCTCCTGAGGTCCCTGTTCGGTCGCCACCTGCCGGGGACCAGCCCGAACTGATCCAGGGTATTCGAAGGAGAGATGGCCTAGGCGACTATTTATATGCTAATCAGAGATGTCAAGAATGATAGTATGAGGAGAGCTCGGTAGGAAAATTCGGTGGAGAAAAGAGACTGAGTAGCTTGGTTTACGCGGAAGACCAATCAAACTTCAAGACAAGAAGTTTGCACCACTTACGTAGGCCGCAGGCGCCCTCTCGAATAGCGAAAGGTGCCTCACCCTAGACACCTTCTCGAGTGGGTCTTAGCAGCCCAGGCATAATTAGTAAGCGTGGTGGGTTCCGCGCTCCAGATGGAGACTCAGCTGGAAGTTAAAGGGAAGAATGACAAGGAACTTTATGAATTGGAGCTGTAAGTTAACTCTTTGACAGAGAGAGCGAGATGGTGGTGGGGGACAGCCCCCAGTGAAATCAGAGGTGAGAGCACAAAGCAATACAGTAGGCAGACTCCGGTTTTTTTGGGGGGGAGATGCTCGAGAATATCCGGGTGGACTCCTGAGGCTCGATCCCGCATTTGCGTATGCCGAGCCTCCTTCCTCATGACCTTTGTCCAGAGTGGAATGCCTCCCCGGCTCCCGGCACATGATCAGTGCATGCTCAGTCACGATATCAGTGCCTGCTCAGCCACGTGATCACTGACGGCACAGTCACGTGATCAGCGCCTCTCAGTCACGTGATCACCGGATGATAAACACGTGATCAGTGAACGACCAGCCACGTGATCACTGCATGCGCAGTCAGGTGGTCAGTTCCTGATCAGCCACCTGATCAGTGCGTGCACAGTCCCCTGATCAGCGCCTGTCAGTCACTGATCACTGCCTGATAAACATGTGATCAGTGCCCGAACACCCACGTCATCAGTGCATGCGCAGTCACGTGATCAGTGCATGATAGCCACGTGATCAGTGCGCGCACAGTCCCATGATCAGCGCCTGTCAGTCACTGATCATTGCCTGATAAACACGTGATCAGTGCATGATGAGCCATGTGATCAGTGCCCGATCAGCCACGTCATCAGTGCATGCGCAGTCACGTCATCAGTGCATGATAGCCACGTTATCAGTGCATGTCAGCCACGTGATCAGTGCCTGCAGA